>NC_092232.1:42893615-42974657 GCF_036320965.1 Panulirus ornatus
CATATATATACATACTAACACGCATACATATATACACATGTACATAATTTGTACTTGCTGCCTTTATTAATGCCTGTTGCCACCCTGCCACACATGAAACAGTGCCCCCCTCCTCCCAGACGTGCGCTAGGAAAAGACAACAAAGGACACATTCATTCACACTCAGTCTCTAGCTGTCATGTTTGATGCACTGAAATCACAGCTCCTTTTCCACATCCAGGCCCCACAAAACTTTCCATGGTTTACCCTAGACACTTCACATGCCCTGGTTCAATCCACTGACAGCACGTCTACTCTAGTATACCACATCATTCCAATTCACTCTATTCCTTGCACCCCTTTTACCCTCCTGCATGTTCAGGCCCTGATCGTTCAAAATCTTTTTCACTCCATCCTTCCACCCCCAATTTGACTCCCATTTCTCCTCATTCCTTCCACTTCTGACACATATATCCTTTGTCAATCTTTCCTCACTCATTCGCTCCGTGCGACCAAACCATTTCAATACACTCTCTTCTGCTCTCTCAACCACACTCTTTTTATTACCACTTATCTCTTACCCTTTCATTACTTACTTGATCAAAACATCACACCACATATTGTACTCAAACATTTCATTTCCAACACATCCACCCTCCTTCACACAACCTTATCTATAGCCCATGTCTCACAACCATATGACATTGTTGGAACCACTATTCCTTCAAACATACCCAATTTTGCATTCCAAGATAACTTTCTCACCTTCCACACATTGTTCACTGCTCCCAGAACCTTCGCCCCCTCCTCCACCCTGTGACTCACTTCCTCTTCCATGGTTCCATCCTCTGCCAAATCCACTCCCAGATATCTAAGACACTTCACTTCCTCCAGTTTTTCTCCCTTCAAACTTATCTCCCAGTTGACTTGTCCCTTAACCCTACTGAACTTAATAAACATACTCTTATTCACATTTACTCTCAGCTTTCTTCTTTCACACACTTTAGTTAATACAGTCTCCAACTTCTGCAGTTTCTCACTCGAATCAGCCACCAGTGCTGCATCATCAGCTAACAACAACTGACTCATTTCTCAAGCCCTCTCATCCACAACAGACTACATACTTGCCCCTCTCTCCAAAACTCTTGCATTCACCTCCCTAACAACCCTACCCATAAACAAATTAAACAACCATGGAGACATCACACACCCCTTCCGCAAACCGACATTCACTGGGAACCATTCACTTTCCTCTCCCCCCACTCGTACACCTGCCTTACATCCTCGATAAAAACTTTTCACTGCTTCTAGCAACTCCCACAGAACATCTTTATCAACTCTATCATATTCCTTCTCCAGAACCATAAATGCTACATACAAATCCATCTATTTTTCTAATTATTTCTCACATACATTCTTCAAACCAAACACTTGATCCGCACATCCTCTACCACTTCTGAAACCACACTGCTCTTCCCCAATCTGATGTTCTGTAGATGCCTTCACCCTCTCGATGAATACCCTCCCATATAATTTCCCAGGAATACTCAACAAACTTGTTCCTCTGTAATTTGACACGCATCCTTATCCACCTTTGCCTTTGTACAATGGCACTATTGATGCGTTCTGCCAATCTTCATGCACTTCACAGTGAACCATCCATACATACATTGAATATCCTTACCAACCAGTCAACAACACAGTTACCCCATTTTTAATAAATTCCACTGCAATACCATCCAAACCCGCCGCCTTGCCGGCTTTCATCTTCTACAAAGCTTTCATTACCTCTTATCTGTTTGCCAAACCATTCTCCCTGACTCTCTCACTTCGCTCACCACTGGCCAAAACACCCTATATCTGCCACTCTGTCATCAAGCACATTCAGCAAACCTTCAAAATACTCACTTGATCTCTTTCTCACATCACCACTATTTGTTATTACCTCCTCATTAGCCCCCTTTGCCAAGTTCACTTACTCTCACCTCTCGTCACCCCAACATTCTCTCTTCTTTTCTGAAAACCTTTACATATCTTCAACTTTGTCTCCACTATATAATGATCAGACATCCCTCCAGTTGCCCCTCTCAGCACATTAACATCCAAAAGTCTCTCTTTCATGTGCCAATCAATCAACGTGTAATCCAATAATGCTCTCTGGCCATCTTTCCTACTTACATATGTATTCTTATGTATATCTCTCTTCTTAAACCATATATTCCCAATCACCAGTCCTTTTTCAGCACACAAATTTACAAGCTCTTCACCATTTACTTTTACAGCAATGAACACCCCATGTACACCAATTATACCCTCAACTGCCACATGACTCACCTTTGCATTCAAATCGCCCATCACTATATCCCAGTCTTGTGCATCAAAGCTGCTAACACACTCAGCTGCTCCCAATACACTTGCCTTTCATAATCTTTCTTCTCATGAGCAGATGCAGAGGCACCAATAATCACCCATCTCTCTCCATCCACTTTCAGTTTTACCCATGTCAATCTAGAGTTTACTTTCTTACACTATGTCATGTACTCCCACAACTCCTGCTTCAGGAGTAGTGGTACTCCTTCGTTTCCTCATGTCCTCTCACCAACCCCTGACAGTACTCTCAAAACATTTCCAAACCACTTTTTCCCTTTACCCTTGAGCTTCGTTTCATTCAGAGCCAAAACATCCAGGTTCCTTGTTAGCAAGCTAGCGCAAGGAAACAGACGAAAGAATGCCCCGGCCCATCCACATACACATGTATATACATACACATCCACACACAGCACATATACATACCTATACATCTCAATGTATACATATATATACACACACAGACATATACATACATACACATATACATAATTCATACTGTCTGCTCTTATTCATTCCCATCACCACCCTGCCACACATGAAATGACAATCCCCTCCCCCCGCATGTGCGCAAGGTAGCGCTAGGAAAAGACAACAAAGGCCACATTTGTTCACACTCAGTCTCTAGCTGTTGTGTATAATGCACCAAAACCACAGCTCCCTTTCCACGTCCAGGCCCCACAAAACTTTCCATGGTTTACCCCAGATGCTTCACATGCCTTGGTTCAATCCATTGACAGCACGTCGACCCTGGTATACCACATCGTTCCAATTCACTCTATTCCTTGCACGCCTTTCACCCTCCTGCATGGTCAGGCCCCGATCACTCAAAATCTTTTTCACTCCATCTTTCCACCTCCAATTTGGTCTCCCACTTCTCCTTGTTCCCTGCACCTCTGACACATATATCCTCTTGGTCAATCTTTCCTCACTCATTCTCTCCATGTGCCCAAACCATTTCAAAACACCCTCTTCTGCTCTCTCAACCATGCTCTTTTTTTTCCACACATCTCTCTTACCCTTACGTTACTTACTCGATCAAACCACCTCACACCACACATTGTCCTCAAACATCTCATTTCCAGCACATCCATCCTCCTGCGCACAACTCTATCCATAGCCCATGCCTCGCAACCATACAACATTGTTGGAACCACTATTCCTTCAAGCATACCCATTTTTGCTTTCCGAGATAATGTTCTCGACTTCCACACATTCTTCAAGGCTCCCAGAATTTTCGCCCCCTCCCCCACCCTATGATCCACCTCCGCTTCCATGGTTCCATCCGCTGCCAGATCCACTCCCAGATATCTAAAACACTTTACTTCCTCCAGTTTTTCTCCATTCAAACTTACCTCCCAGTTGACTTGACCCTCAACCCTACTGTACTTAATAACCTTGCTCTTATTCACATTTACTCTTAACTTTCTTCTTTCACACACTTTACCAAACTCAGTCACCAGCTTCTGCAGTTTCTCACATGAATCAGCCACCAGCGCTGTATCATCAGCGAACAACAACTGATTCACTTCCCAAGCTCTCTCATCCCCAACAGACTTCATACTTGCCCCTCTTTCCAAAACTCTTGCATTTACCTCCCTAAGAACCCCATCCATAAACAAATTAAACAACCATGGAGACATCACACACCCCTGCCGCAAACCTACATTCACTGAGAACCAATCACTTTCCTCTCTTCCTACATGTACACATGCCTTACATCCTCGATAAAAACTTTTCACTGCTTCTAACAACTTGCCTCCCACACCATATATTCTTAATACCTTCCACAGAGCATCTCTATCAACTCTGTCATATGCCTTCTCCAGATCCATAAATGCTACATACAAATCAATTTGCTTTTCTAAGTATTTCTCACATACATTCTTCAAAGCAAACACCTGATCCACACATCCTCTACCACTTCTGAAATCACACTGCTCTTCCCCAATCTGATGCTCTGTACATGCATTCACCCTCTCAATCAATACCCTCCCATATAATTTACCAGGAATACTCAACAAACTTATACCTCTGTAATTTGAGCACTCACTCTTATCCCCTTTGCCTTTGTACAATGGCACTATGCACGCATTCTGCCAATCCTCAGGCACCTAACCATGAGTCATACATACATTAAATAACCTTACCAACCAGTCAATAATACAGTCACCCCCTTTTTTAATTAATTCCACTGCAATACCATCCAAACCTGCTGCCTTGCTGGCTTTCATCTTCCGCAAAGCTTTTACTACCTCTTCTCTGTTTACCAAATCATTTTCCCTTACCCTGTCACTTTGCACACCACCTCGACCAAGACACCCTATATCTGCCACTCTATCATCAAACACATTCAACAAACCTTCAAAATACTCACTCCATCTCCTTCTCACATCCCCACTACTTGTTATCACCTCCCATTTGCGCCCTTCACTGAAGTTCCCATTTGCTCCCTTGTCTTACGCACTTTATTTACCTCCTTCCAGAACATCTTTTTATTCTCCCTAAAATTTAATGATACTCTCTCACCCCAACTCTCATTTGCCCTCTTTTTCACCTCTTGCACCTTTCTCTTGACCTCCTGTCTCTTTCTTTTATACATCTCCCACTCAATTGCATTTTTTCCCTGCAAAAATTGTCCAAATGCCTCTCTCTTCTCTTTCACTAATAATCTTACTTCTTCATCCCACCACTCACTACCCTTTCTAATCAACCCACCTCCCACTCTTCTCATGCCACAAGCATCTTTTGTGCAATCTATGACTGATTCCCTAAATACATCCCATTCCTCCCCCACTCCCCTTACTTCCATTGTTCTCACCTTTTTCCATTCTGTACTCAGTCTCTCCTGGTACTTCCTCACACAAGTCTCCTTCCCAAGCTCACTTACTCTCACCACCCTCTTCACACCAACATTCACTCTTCTCCTGTTCTGAAAACCCATACAAATCTTCACCTTAGCCTCCACAAGATAATGATCAGACATCCCTCCAGTTGCACCTCTCAGCACATTAACATCCAAAAGTCTCTCTTTCGCGCGCCTGTCAATTAACACGTAATCCAATAACGCTCTCTGGCCATCTCTCCTACTTACATATGTATACTTATGTATATCTCGCTTTTTAAACCAGGTATTCCCAATCACCAGTCCTTTTTCAGCACATAAATCTACAAGCTCTTCACCATTTCCATTTACAACACTGAACACCCCATGTATACCAATTATTCCCTCAACTGCCACATTACTCACCTTTGCATTCAAATCACCCATGACTATAACCCGGTCTCGTGCATCAAAACCACTAACACACTCATTCAGCTGCTCCCAAAACACTTGCCTCTCATGATCTTTCTTCTCATGCCTAGGTGCATATGCACCAATAAATACCCATCTCTCTCCATCAACTTTCAGTTTTACCCATATTAATCGAGAATTTACTTTCTTACATTCTATCACATACTCCCAGAACTATATACATATATATATATATATATATATATATATATATATATATATATATATATATATATATATATATATATATATATATATTCCCTGGGGATAGGGGAGAAAGAATACTTCCCACGTATTCCCTGCGTGTCGTAGAAGGCGACTAAAAGGGAAGGGAGCGGGGGGCTGGAAATCCTCCCCTCTCAGTTTTTTTTAATTTTCCAAAAGAAGGAACAGAGAAGGGGGCCAGGTGAGGGTATTCCCTCAAAGGCCCAGTCCTCTGTTCTTAACGCTACCTCGCTATCGCGGGAAATGGCGAATAGTATGAAAAAAATATATATATTATATATATATATATATATATATATATATATATATATATAAAGGATACTTCCCACGTATTCCCTGTGTGTCGTAGAAGGCGACTAAAAGGGGAGGGAGTGGGGGGCTGGAAATCCTCCCCTCTCGTTTTTTTTTTTTTTTTTTTTTTTTTTTTTTTTTTTTTTTTTTAATCTTCCAAAAGAAGGAACAGAGGCGGCCAGGTGAGGATATTCCAAGAAAGTCCCAGTCCTCTGTTCTTAACGCTACCTCGCTAACGCGGGAAATGGCGAATAGTTTAAAAGAAAAGAAAAAAAAAATATATATATATATATATATATATATATATATATATATATATATATATATATATATATATATATATATATATTTTTTTATATATAGAGGATGTGTGGATCAGGTGTTTGCTTTGAAGAATGTATGTGAGAAATACTTAGAAAAGCAAATGGATTTGTATGTAGCATTTATGGATCTGGAGAAGGCATATGATAGAGTTGATAGAGATGCTCTGTGGAAGGTATTAAGAATATATGGTGTGGGAGGCAAGTTGTTAGAAGCAGTGAAAAGTTTTTATCGAGGATGTAAGGCATGTGTACGTGTAGGAAGAGAGGAAAGTCATTGGTTCTCAGTGAATGTAGGTTTGCGGCAGGGGTGTGTGATGTCTCCATGGTTGTTTAATTTGTTTATGGATGGGGTTGTTAGGGAGGTGAATGCAAGAGTTTTTGGAAAGAGGGGCAAGGATGAAGCCTGTTGGGGATGAAAGAGCTTGGGAAGTGAGTCAGTTGTTGTTCGCTGATGATACAGCGCTGGTGGCTGATTCATGTGAGAAACTGCAGAAGCTGGTATGTTTGAAATAATAGTTGTTCCAACAATGTTGTATGGTTGCGAGGTGTGGGCTATGGATAGAGTTGTGCGCAGGAGGATGGATGTGCTGGAAATGAGATGTTTGAGGACAATGTGTGGTGTGAGGTGGTTTGATCGAGTAAGTAACGTAAGGGTAAGAGAGAGGTGTGGAAATAAAAAGAGTGTGGTTGAGAGATATATATATATCTATCCCTGGGGATGGGGAGAAAGGATACTTCCCACGTATTCCCTGTGTGTCGTAGAAGGCGACTAAAAGGGGAGGGAGTGGGGGGCTGGAAATCCTCCCCTCTCGTTTTTTTTTTTTTTTTTTTTTTTTTTTTTTTTTTTTTTTTAATCTTCCAAAAGAAGGAACAGAGGCGGCCAGGTGAGGATATTCCAAGAAAGTCCCAGTCCTCTGTTCTTAACGCTACCTCGCTAACGCGGGAAATGGCGAATAGTTTAAAAGAAAAGAAAAAAAAAATATATATATATATATATATATATATATATATATATATATATATATATATATATATATATATATATATATATTTTTTTATATATAGAGGATGTGTGGATCAGGTGTTTGCTTTGAAGAATGTATGTGAGAAATACTTAGAAAAGCAAATGGATTTGTATGTAGCATTTATGGATCTGGAGAAGGCATATGATAGAGTTGATAGAGATGCTCTGTGGAAGGTATTAAGAATATATGGTGTGGGAGGCAAGTTGTTTGAAGCAGTGAAAAGTTTTTATCGAGGATGTAAGGCATGTGTACGTGTAGGAAGAGAGGAAAGTCATTGGTTCTCAGTGAATGTAGGTTTGCGGCAGGGGTGTGTGATGTCTCCATGGTTGTTTAATTTGTTTATGGATGGGGTTGTTAGGGAGGTGAATGCAAGAGTTTTTGGAAAGAGGGGCAAGGATGAAGCCTGTTGGGGATGAAAGAGCTTGGGAAGTGAGTCAGTTGTTGTTCGCTGATGATACAGCGCTGGTGGCTGATTCATGTGAGAAACTGCAGAAGCTGGTATGTTTGAAATAATAGTTGTTCCAACAATGTTGTATGGTTGCGAGGTGTGGGCTATGGATAGAGTTGTGCGCAGGAGGATGGATGTGCTGGAAATGAGATGTTTGAGGACAATGTGTGGTGTGAGGTGGTTTGATCGAGTAAGTAACGTAAGGGTAAGAGAGAGGTGTGGAAATAAAAAGAGTGTGGTTGAGAGATATATATATATCTATCCCTGGGGATAGGGGATTAAAAATACTTCCCATGTATTCCCTGTGTGTCGTAGAAGGCGACTAAAAGGGGAGGGAGCGGGGTGCTGGAAATCCTCCCCTCTCGTTTTTTTTTTTTTAATTTTCCAAAAGAAGGAACAGAGGGGGCCAGGTGAGGATATTCCAAAAAAGGCCCAGTACTCTGTTCTTAACGCTACCTCGCTAACGTGGGAAATGGCGAATAGTTTAAAAGAAAAAGATATATATATATATATATATATATATATATATATATATATATATATATATATATATATATATATATATATATATATATATATATAAATTATATGGGAGGGTATTGATTGAGAGGGTGAAGGCATGTACAGAGCATCAGATTGGGGAAGAGCAGTGTGGTTTCAGAAGTGGTAGAGGATGTGTGGATCAGGTGTTTGCTTTGAAGAATGTATGTGAGAAATACTTAGAAAAGCAAATGGATTTGTATGTAGCATTTATGGATCTGGAGAAGGCATATGATAGAGTTGATAGAGATGCTCTATGGAAGGTATTAAGAATATATGGTGTGGGAGGAAAGTTGTTAGAAGCAGTGAAAAGTTTTTATCGAGGATGTAAGGCATGTGTACGTGTAGGAAGAGAGGAAAGTGATTGGTTCTCAGGGAATGTAGGTATGCGGCAGGGGTGTGTGATGTCTCCATGGTTGTTTAATTTGTTTATGGATGGGGTTGTTAGGGAGGTAAATGCAAGAGTTTTGGAAAGAGGGGCAAGTATGAAGTCTGTTGGGGATGAGAGAGCTTGGGAGGTGAGTCAGTTGTTGTTCGCTGATGATACAGCGCTGGTGGCTGATTCATGTGAGAAACTGCAGAAGCTGGTGACTGAGTTTGGAAAAGTGTGTGGAAGAAGAAAGTTAAGAGTAAATGTGAATAAGAGCAAGGTTATTAGGTACAGTAGGGTTGAGGGTCAAGTCAATTGGGAGGTGAGTTTGAATGGAGAAAAACTGGAGGAAGTGAAGTGTTTTAGATATCTGGGAGTGGATCTGGCAGCGGATGGAACCATGGAAGCGGAAGTGGATCATAGGGTGGGGGAGGGGGCGAAAATCCTGGGGGCCTTGAAGAATGTGTGGAAGTCGAGAACATTATCTCGGAAAGCAAAAATGGGTATGTTTGAAGGAATAGTGGTTCCAACAATGTTGTATGGTTGCGAGGCGTGGGCTATGGATAGAGTTGTGCGCAGGAGGATGGATGTGCTGGAAATGAGATGTTTGAGGACAATGTGTGGTGTGAGGTGGTTTGATCGAGTGAGTAACAAGGAGAAGAGGGAGACCAAATTGGAGGTGGAAAGATGGAGTAAAAAAGATTTTGTGTGATCGGGGCCTGAACATGCAGGAGGGTGAAAGGAGGGCAAGGAATAGAGTGAATTGGAGCGATGTGGTATACCAGGGTTGACGTGCTGTCAGTGGATACAAGCAGGGCATGTGAAGCGTCTGGGGTAAACCATGGAAAGCTGTGTAGGTATGTATATTTGCGTGTGTGGACGTATGTATATACATGTGTATGGGGGGGGGGCCATTTCTTTCGTCTGTTTCCTTGCGCTACCTCGCAAACGCGGGAGACAGCGACAAAGTATAATAAAAATAATATATATATATATATATATATATATATATATATATATATATATATATATATATATATATATATATATATATATATTGGTTTGATCAAGTAAGTAATGTAAGGGTAAGATAGATGTGTGGAAATAAAAAGAGCGTGGTTGAGAGAGCAGAAGAGGGTGTTTTTAAATGTTTTGGGCACATGGAGAGAATGAGTGAGGAAAGATTGACCAAGAGGATATATGTGCCGGAGGTGGAGGGAACGAGGAGAAGTGGGAGACCAAATTCGAGGTGGAAAGATGGAGTGAAAAAGATTTTGAGTGATCGGGCCTGAACATGCAGGAGGGTGAAAGGCAGGCAAGGAATAGAGTGAATTGGATCGATGTGGTATACTGGGGTTGACGTGCTGTCAGTGGATTGAATCAGGGCATGTGAAGCGTCTGGGGTAAACCATTGAAAGCTGTGTGGGGCCTGGATGTGGAAAGGGAGCTGTGGTTTCGGGCATTATTGCATGACAGCTAGAGACTGAGTGTGAACAATTGAGGCCTTTGTTGTCTTTTCCTAGCGCTACCCCGCACACATGAGGGGGGAGGGGGATGGTATTCCATGTGTGGCGGGGTGGCGATGGGAATGAATAAAGGCAGACAGTGTGAATTGTGTGCATGGGTATATATGTATGTGTCTTTGTGTGTATATATATGTGTACATTGAGATGTATAGGTATGTATATTTGCGTGTGTGGATGTGTGTGTATATACATGTGTATAGGGGTGGGTTGGGCCATTTCTTTCGTCTGTTTCCTTGCGCTACCTCGCAAACGTGGGAGACAGCGGCAAAAAAAAAAAAATATATATATATATATATATATATATATATATATATATATATATATATATATATATATATTTCTTTTTTTTTCAAACTATTCGCCATTTCCCGCGTTAGCGAGGTAGCGTTAAGAACAGAGGACTGGGCCTTTTTTGGAATATCCTCACCTGGCCCCACTCTGTTCCTTCTTTTGGAAAATTAAAAAAAAGACGAGAGGGGAGGATTCCAGCCCCCCGCTCCCTCCCCTTTTAGTCGCCTTCTACAACACGCAGGGAATACGTGGGAAGTATTCTTAATCCCCTATCCCCAGGGATAATATATATATATATTATTTATTTATTTATTATACTTTGTCGCTGTCTCCCGCGTTTGCGAGGTAGCGCAAGGAAACAGACGAAAGAAATGGCCCAACCCCCCCCCATACACATGTATATACATACGTCCACACACGCAAATATACATACCTACACAGCTTTCCATGGTTTACCCCAGACGCTTCACATGCCCTGCTTCAATCCACTGACAGCACGTCAACCCTGGTATACCACATCGCTCCAATTCACTCTATTCCTTGCCCTCCTTTCACCCTCCTGCATGTTCAGGCCCCGATCACACAAAATCTTTTTCACTCCATCTTTCCACCTCCAATTTGGTCTCCCTCTTCTCCTTGTTCCCTCCACCTCCGACACATATATCCTCTTGGTCAATCTTTCCTCACTCATCCTCTCCATGTGCCCAAACCACTTCAAAACACCTTCTTCTGCTCTCTCAACCACGCTCTTTTTATTTCCACACATCTCTCTTACCCTTACGTTACTCACTCGATCAAACCACCTCACACCACACATTGTCCTCAAACATCTCATTTCCAGCACATCCATCCTCCTGCAGACAACTCTATCCATAGCCCACGCCTCGCAACCATACAACATTGTTGGAACCACTATTCCTTCAAACATACCCATTTTTGCTTTCCGAGATAATGTTCTCGACTTCCACACATTCTTCAAGGCCCCCAGGATTTTCGCCCCCTCCCCCACCCTATGATCCACTTCCGCTTCCATGGTTCCATCCGCTGCCAGATCCACTCCCAGATATCTAAAACACTTCACTTCCTCCAGTTTTTCTCCATTCAAACTCACCTCCCAATTGACTTGACCCTCAACCCTACTGTACCTAATAACCTTGCTCTTATTCACATTTACTCTTAACTTTCTTCCACACACTTTTCCAAACTCAGTCACCAGCTTCTGCAGTTTCTCACATGAATCAGCCACCAGCGCTGTATCATCAGCGAACAACAACTGACTCACTTCCCAAGCTCTCTCATCCCCAACAGACTTCATACTTGCCCCTCTTTCCAAAACTCTTGCATTTACCTCCCTAACAACCCCATCCATAAACAAATTAAACAACCATGGAGACATCACACACCCCTGCCGCAAACCTACATTCACTGAGAACCAATCACTTTCCTCTCTTCCTACACGTACACATGCCTTACATCCTCGATAAAAACTATATATATATATATATATATATATATATATATATATATATATATATATATATATATATATATATATATATATATATTCCCTGGGGATAGGGGAAAAAGAATACTTCCCACGTATTCCCTGCGTGTCGTAGAAGGCGACTAAAAGGGAAGGGAGTGGGGTCTGGAAATCCTCCCCTCTCCTTTTTTTTTTTTTTTTTATTTTCCAAAAGGAAGGAATAGAGAAGGGGGCTGGATGAGGATGTTTCCTCAGAGGTCCAGTCCTCTGTTCTTAACGCTACCTTACTGACGTGGGAAATGGCGAATAGTATGAAAGAAAGAATATATATATATATATATATATATATATATATCTTTTTCTTTTCTTTCATACTATTCGCCATTTCCCGCATTAGCGAGGTAGCGTTGAGAACAGAGGACTGGGCCCTTGAGGGAATATCCTCACCTGGGCCCCTTCTCTGTTCCCTCTTTTGGAAAAAAAAAAAAAAAAAAAAAAAAAAAAAAAAAAAAAAAAAGTGAGAGGGGAGGATTTCCAGCCCCCCGCTCCCTCCCCTTTTAGTCGCCTTCTACGACACGCAGGGAATACGAGGGAAGTATTCTTTCTCCCCTATATATATATATATATATATATATATATATATATATTTTTTTTCATACTATTCGCCATTTCCCGCGATAGCGAGGTAGCGTTAAGAACAGAGGACTGGGCCTTTTTTGGAATATCCTCACCTGGCCCCCTCTGTTCCTTCTTTTAGAAAATTAAAAAAAAAAAAAAAAAAAAGAGGGGAAGATTTCCAGCACCCCGCTCCCTCCCCTTTTAGTCGCCTTCTACGACACGCAGGGATACATGGGAAGTATTCTTAATCCCCTATCCCCAGGGTTAATATATATGGGAGGTGGGTTGATTAGAAAGGGTAGTGAGTGGTGGGATGAAGAAGTAAGATTATTAGTGAAAGAGAAGAGAGAGGCATTTGGACGATTTTTGCAGGGAAAAAATGCAATTGAGTGGGAGATGTATAAAAGAAAGAGACAGGAGGTCAAGAGAAAGGTGCAAGAGGTGAAAAAGAGGGCAAATGAGAGTTGGGGTGAGAGAGTATCATTAAATTTTAGGGAGAATAAAAAGCTGTTCTGGAAGGAGGTAAATAAAGTGCATAAGACAAGGGAGCAAATGGGAACTTCAGTGAAGGGCGCAAATGGGGAGGTGATAACAAGTAGTGGTGATGTGAGAAGGAGATGGAGTGAGTATTTTGAAGGTTTGTTGAATGTGTTTGATGGTAAGAGTGGCAGATATAGGGTGTTTTGGTCGAGGTGGTGTGCAAAGTGAGAGGGTTAGGGAAAATGATTTGGTAAACAGAGAAGAGGTAGTACAAGCTTTGCGGAAGATGAAAGCCAGCAAGGCAGCAGGTTTGGATGGTATTGCAGTGGAATTTATTAAAAAAGGGGGTGACTGTATTATTGACTGGTTGGTAAGGTTATTTAATGTTTGTATGACTCATGGTGAGGTGCCTGAGGATTGGCGGAATGCGTGCATAGTGCCATTGTACAAAGGCAAAGGGGATAAGAGTGAGTGCTCAAATTACAGAGGTATAAGTTTGTTGAGTATTCCTGGTAAATTATATGGGAGGGTATTGATTGAGAGGGTGAAGGCATGTACAGAGCATCAGATTGGGGAAGAGCAGTGTGGTTTCAGAAGTGGTAGAGGATGTGTGGATCAGGTGTTTGCTTTGAAGAATGTATGTGAGAAATACTTAGAAAAGCAAATGGATTTGTATGTAGCATTTATGGATCTGGAGAAGGCATATGATAGAGTTGATAGAGATGCTCTGTGGAAGGTATTAAGAATATATGGTGTGGGAGGCAAGTTGTTAGAAACGGTGAAAAGTTTTTATCGAGGATGTAAGGCATGTGTACGTGTAGGAAGAGAGGGAAGTGATTGGTTCTCAGTGAATGTAGGTTTGCGGCAGGGGTGTGTGATGTCTCCATGGTTGTTTAATTTGTTTATGGATGGGGTTGTTAGGGAGGTGAATGCAAGAGTTTTGGAAAGAGGGGCAAGTATGAAGTTTGTTGGGGATGAGAGAGCTTGGGAAGTGAGTCAGTTGTTGTTCGCTGATGATACAGCGCTGGTGGCTGATTCATGTGAGAAACTGCAGAAGCTGGTGACTGAGTTTGGTAAAGTGTGTGAAAGAAGAAAGTTAAGAGTAAATGTGAATAAGAGCAAGGTAATTAGGTACAGTAGGGTTGAGGGTCAAGTCAATTGGGAGGTAAGTTTGAATGGAGAAAAACTGGAAGTAAAGTGTTTTAGATATCTGGGAGTGGATCTGGCAGCGGATGGAACCATGGAAGCGGAAGTGGATCATAGGGTGGGGGAGGGGGCGAAAATTCTGGGAGCCTTGAAGAATGTGTGGAAGTCGAGAACATTATCTCGGAAAGCAAAAATGGGTATGTTTGAAGGAATAGTGGTTCCAACAATGTTGTATGGTTGCGAGGCGTGGGCTATGGATAGAGTTGTGCGCAGGAGGATGGATGTGCTGGAAATGAGATGTTTGAGGACAATGTGTGGTGTGAGGTGGTTTGATCGAGTAAGTAACGTAAGGGTAAGAGAGATGTGTGGAAATAAAAAGAGCGTGGTTGAGAGAGCAGAAGAGGGTGTTTTGAAATGGTTTGGGCATATGGAGAGAATGAGTGAGGAAAGATTGACTAAGAGGATATATGTGTCGGAGGTGGAGGGAACGAGGAGAAGTGGGAGACCAAATTGGAGGTGGAAAGATGGAGTGAAAAAGATTTTGTGTGATCGGGGCCTGAACATGCAGGAGGGTGAAAGGAGGGCAAGGAATAGAGTGAATTGGATCGATGTGGTATACCGGGGTTGACGAGCTGTCAGTGGATTGAATCAGGGCATGTGAAGCATGGGTAAACCCTGGAAAGCTGTGTAGGTATGTATATTTGCGTGTGTGGACGTATGTATATACATGTGTATGGGGGTGGGTTGGGCCATTTCTTTCGTCTGTTTCCTTGCGCTACCTCGCAAACGCGGGAGACAGCGACAAAGCAAAAAATATATATATATATATATATATATATATATATATATATATATATATATTTCTTTCATTCATACTATTCGCCATTTCCCATGTTAGCGAGGTAGCATTAAGAGCAGAGGACTGGACCTTTGAGGGAATATCCTCACCTGGCCCTTTTCTCTGTTCCCTCTCTTGGTTAGAAATATGGGCAACAAAGATTTAATGATTGTGTTATATAGCTTGAATTAGGAGGATGGATAGAATGATGTGAGAGGTTATGTGGGATGAAGAGGGTATTTTTAGAAAGGCACATGGATGTGATCATGTAGAACTCATGACATATGATAAGCAGGTCAAGAAAGGTATATTATAGTATAATAGAAGTTACAAGGTGAGGTAGACCATGGAGGAGATGGATAGATGTAGCAAGAAGTTTGATTAGAGCTGGGGATATTTCAGATGAAGAGAGAGGAATGATTAGAAAATGAATGCATTGATAGTATTTTGGATATGAGTGCTTTCAGTTGGTAAATCGACTTAGTTCGTAGATTGGAAATGTAAGAGGCGCTAATGTAAGTGTGGTAGGTCATGTTACACTTTAACATACTGGACATAGGTTGAGGATGTAAGTTAAAGGGAGAGAGGTCAAGTTATGTTTTTGAGGCTGTTTACCTAATTTACTCTGTTGAACAGGAAATGTAGTGATGACTTATTTGTTTTTGTTTATGTATTCGAGGACCATTGAAAGAGTCCTGGTGTTACCTAGGAAATGTAGATCGCTTTGGGGTGAGAAGGTATTTGACAAGACTGTACTCCCAATGACACAGCCTTGCCAAATTTGACTTGTCACTTGTAGTGTCACCTTGAGTAGGAAGAGTCCAGTAACATCTGGAGTGTTAGATTGGTAGATAGATGTGACAGTTTGCCAAATATGAAATTAAACAGTGTTTCCTTCATGGACTGTCAGGACTGTCATCATGTTGAACTAGAGCTCCTCTTTCCATTGTGTAAGTGGACTAGTCCTTTTGAACTGTAGATTTTAACAAAAATCTAGTTGTTGATGACCGTATTACTACACTTACTTAATTTTACATACACTGTGTTCTTGTATTGTTGCTGTTCTTCCCCAAATCATACATTTTTTTTTTTTTTTTTTTTTTAGTTTTCATGTATCCAGGAAACTCGTATATAATAAAATTTATTTTTTTACTTCTCAGATTAAGGGAAGCGTTTCCTCAAAGCCAAAGAAATTGAAAAAGATTAAAAGAACTGATAAAAAGGCATCTGGTGAGGACATTGCCCAAGATGGTCATCACTCAGGCAAGATGGTCATTGAAGTTGATCAGAGTGATGTAGAAATACAGTTTAAAACTCCTCCAAATGCTGTCAAAAAATTTGTGCACATGGCTCCATTTAAAGTAACAGAAAATACTGTGGCAGTAAAGCCCATTTCAACTGTTCCCAAGATGAACCCCAAGAAGGAAGGTGCTACAGCAAGCCTGACAGAAAACACACTTCTTGACGAAGAGAAGAATGCAGCAGCAGGATTGGCAAATCAAGATGGAAATGGTGCTCTTGAGAGCATAATGTCTTCCAGTCCATTAGTAACAAGAAATAAGAAAATGGCAATAAAGAAGAAAAAGAAAACTGTTAAGAATATTTCCAAGTGCTTGGAAAATACTCCTTTATCTACTGCAAGTGACATTTCACTTCCAACGACTACACCAGTGAAGAGGAAACAGGCAAATAACCAGACACCTGCAAAAAACCTGTCAAAGAAGATGAAAGCCATTCCATCTCCAGCATCTTTAGATGCTCAGGTTGTTTCTGTTGGTAAGGACTCATCTACCATAAGAACTCCAATAAGTAGTAAATCAATATCAAATGGAATAGATATGTCTAACTTTGCACAAGTGACAGAAGACATTTCTCAGTCGTCGCATGTACAGACATCAGAAGAAACACAGTTCTCCATAGCTTCCAAGGACATCTCAACCAAGAGGAGCAAAGTTACCAAGAAAAGTGTCTCTCCATTAACAGCAGTTACTAAGACACCCAAAAAAATGCAAAAATTGAAAAAAGTACTTACGCCAAAAACTTTACAGTCTAATAGCTTGACTCCTAAGTTAGCAGATTTGGAAAATGCTACAGTTTTCCCAGAAAGTGAGATAACATCACCAGGAACAAATACAGTTGAAGACAAGGACGTGATGGAAAACACAGAAGAGATGTCACATGGTGTGGGAAACCCCACACAGACATTAGAAGAAGTGCAGATACCTCCAGTTTCCGAGTCATCACAGGGAACAGATACAGCAAAAAGTGTAGAAGTGGTGACAAACACTTCTCAGTTGTCACCAACTGTAGAAGATAATGTAAATACTTCAGAGGAAAAACAACTAGCCTTAAGTACCAAGAAAACCAAAACCCCAGGGAATAAAACTAAGAAAACTCCAAAGAGAGAAAGAGACTCTTCAAATTATACTGAAACGCCCAAAAAGGTGGAACATGGAAAAAAATTAGTTACTCCTAAGAAAGCTGAATTAGAAAGTGTGTTAGTTTTTTCAGAGAGTGAGATAGAGACATCAAAAGGAGCAAATACACCCAAAAGTGTAGAAACAGTGCCAGAGATTTCTCATTCTACACCAGCAGGAGAAACATCACAGCAGGTGCCCCAGAGTTCCAAAAAAAACAAAACTCTAAAGAAGAGAGAGACTGAGTCATCACAGGGAACAGATACAGCAAAAAGTGTAGAAGTGGTGACAAACACTTCTCAGTTGTCACCAACTGTAGAAGATAATGTAAATACTTCAGAGGAAAAACAACTAGCCTTAAGTACCAAGAAAACCAAAACCCCAGGGAATAAAACTAAGAAAACTCCAAAGAGAGAAAGAGACTCTTCAAATTATACTGAAACGCCCAAAAAGGTGGAACATGGAAAAAAATTAGTTACTCCTAAGAAAGCTGAATTAGAAAGTGTGTTAGTTTTTTCAGAGAGTGAGATAGAGACATCAAAAGGAGCAAATACACCCAAAAGTGTAGAAACAGTGCCAGAGATTTCTCATTCTACACCAGCAGGAGAAACATCACAGCAGGTGCCCCAGAGTTCCAAAAAAAACAAAACTCTAAAGAAGAGAGAGAGTTCAAATTACATTGAAACACCTATAAAGGTGAAAAAAGTTGAAAAAGTAGCTGCTCCAAAAACTCCAGATTGTAATGGATTGCCACCAAAGAAAGCAGATTCTGAGAATGTTATTGTTTTATCAGGGAGTGAGATAGAGACATCATGTAAAACAGATACATCCAGAAGTGGAGAAATGGTGACTAATGCCCCTCAGTTGCCACTAACAGTAGAAACTCCCATAAAGGCTTCAGAGGAAATGAAGCTGCCCCTGAGTACCAAGAAAAACAAAACCCCAAAGACTAAAACTCCTAAGAAGACTCCAAAGAGACAAGATAGTTTGGAGGACACTGAAATACCCGAAAAAGTGAAAAAAGTACAGACTCCTAAAACTCCAGCTTGTAAAAGCTTGCCACCCAAGAGGGCAATATCAAACATTATGGTTTTCTCAGAGAGTGAGATGACTCCACTTGGTGCAAATAATACACCCAGAATTGTAGAAGCAGTGACAAACTCTTCTCAGTTGTCACCACCTGTAGAAACTCCCATTAAGACCTCAGAGCAAGTGCAGCAATCCCAGAGTTCTAAAAAAAATAAAACTCCAAAGAGGATAAAGAATATGGGTTTCATTGAGACACCCAAAATGGTGTAGTATCTCGTCACCCAAGAAAGTAGTAGAAAATGTTATAGTTTTATCAAGGAGTGAGACTGACTCATTTTGTCACTAACTATAGAAGATCTTTTAAAGACTTCAAAGGAAAAACAACTGGCCTTGAGTACCAAGAAAACCAAAACCCCAGAGAATAAAACTAAGAAAACAATGTCTCCAGAACGAGCAGGTAGTTCACTTGTCACCCTGACTCTCAGAGAGGTGAAGAATTGTGAAGTGGTTAGGTAATCACTAATACCCCAAATGCATATACATCTTCATCCAAAAAATCTGAGTTGAGAAGTAAAGGTGTACAGAAAGACAAATTCTTATCAAGTAAAATAATGAAGTCATTTACACCTGTTCACCTTAAAACTACACCTAAGCTGAAGATTAAACCAATAGTACCTAAGACTGCATAGGTAAGATTTATATTATGAGTGTGTTGTGTCTTTGGCTGAAACTGAATAGCCTTAGAAGCTCCAGTACTGTGGCTGAAAGAGTGTATAATTACCTCTGTAAATTAAGGGAATTACTAAAAGTTATTTTATCTTAAATCAGAGATGAGCTTTTTTTTTCCCTCCAAGGTTCAAAAGCCTGTCAAAATTAAATTTAGGATTTGCACAACTGTGTAACACTGATTAGCTAAGCAGTTTGGTTTTCATAGATGATGTCCTTGGCAGATAATGAGTGTAGGAGCCATATTTTGTGATGATGCTAAAGAAGGTTGCAGGTGATAAAAGTGAGACAAGTAAGTGTATAGGGAAAGGTATGATTCAGTGAGAAAGGCATTTATCAAACAAGAAATGGAGATATGCTTGAAAGGCAGTGGATGTAAGCATATTTCAGTAAACTAAGGTACGTGGTTAAAAATGAATGTGTGAAAGATACGATGATAGTGTGTGTGGAGCCAGCACAAGTAACTTTTATAGAAACCTGAATTGAACCTAGTGTATAGAGAAGTTTAATATGCCTCCCAGCTTTACAGCAAAAACTATTCTTAAAATTACAATGAGTTCTTTTGTAGAATGTATAAGAAAAAAAATTGTTCCATCTTCAATAAATTTTTTTTTCTTTTTTGCTTTGTCGCTGTCTCCCGCGTTTGCGAGGTAGCGCAAGGAAACAGACGAAAGAAATGGCCCAACCCACCCCCATACACATGTATATACATACGTCCACACACGCAAATACACATACCTACACAGCTTTCCATGGTTTACCCCAGACGCTTCACATGCCCTGATTCAATCCACTGACAGCACGTCAACCCCGGTATACCACATCGCTCCAATTCACTCTATTCCTTGCCCTCCTTTCACCCTCCTGCATGTTCAGGCCCCGATCACACAAAATCTTTTCACTCCATCTTTCCACCTCCAATTTGGTCTCCCTCTTCTCCTCGTTCCCTCCACCTCCGACACATATATCCTCTTGGTCAATCTTTCCTCACTCATTCTCTCCATGTGCCCAAACCATTTCAAAACACCCTCTTCTGCTCTCTCAACCACGCTCTTTTTATTTCCACACATCTCTCTTACCCTTACGTTACTTACTCGATCAAACCACCTCACACCACACATTGTCCTCAAACATCTCATTTCCAGCACATCCATCCTCCTGCGCACCACTCTATCCATAGCCCACGCCTCGCAACCATACAATATTGTTGGAACCACTATTCCTTCAAACATACCCATTTTTGCTTTCCAAGATAATGTTCTTGACTTCCACACATTCTTCAAGGCTCCCAGAATTTTTGCCCCCTCCCCCACCCTATGATCCACTTCCGCTTCCATGGTTCCATCCGCTGCCAGATCCACTCCCAGATATCTAAAACACTTTACTTCCTCCAGTTTTCCTCCATTCAAACTCACCTCCCATTTGACTTGACCCTCAACCCTACTGTACCTAATAACCTTGCTCTTATTCACATTTACTCTTAACTTTCTTCTTTCACACACTACCAAACTCAGTCACCAGCTTCTGCAGTTTCTCACATGAATCAGCCACCAGCGCTGTATCATCAGCGAACAACAACTGACTCACTTCCCAAGCTCTCTTATCCCCAACAGACTTCATACTTGCCCCTCTTTCCAAAACTCTTGCATTCACCTCCCTAACAACCCCATCCATAAACAAATTAAACAACCATGGAGACATCACACACCCCTGCCGCAAACCTACATTCACTGAGAACCAATCACTTTCCTCTCTTCCTACATGTACACATGCCTTACATCCTCGATAAAAACTTTTCACTGCTTCTAACAACTTGCCTCCCACACCATATATTCTTAATACCTTCCACAGAGCATCTCTGTCAACTCTATCATATGCCTTCTCCAGATCCATAAATGCTACATACAAATCCATTTGCTTTTCTAAGTATTTCTCACATACATTCTTCAAAGCAAACACCTGATCCACACATCCTCTACCACTTCTGAAACCACACTGCTCTTCCCCAATCTGATGCTCTGTACATGCCTTCACCCTCTCAATCAATACCCTCCCATATAATTTACCAGGAATACTCAACAAACTTATACCTCTGTAATTTGAGCACTCACTCTTATCCCCTTTGCCTTTGTACAATGGCACTATGCACGCATTCCGCCAATCCTCAGGCACCTCACCATGAGTCATACATACATTAAATAACCTTACCAACCAGTCAACAATACAGTCACCCCCTTTTTTAATAAATTCCACTGCAATACCATCCAAACCTGCTGCCTTGCCGGCTTTCATCTTCCGCAAAGCCTTTACTACCTCCTCTGTTTACCAAATCATTTTCCCTAACCCTCTCACTTTGCACACCACCTCGACCAAAACTCCCTATATCTGCCACTCTATCATCAAACACATTCAACAAACCTTCAAAATACTCACTCCATCTCCTCACATCACCACTACTTGTTATCACCTCCCCATTTGCGCCTTTCACTGAAGCTCCCATTTGCTCCCTTGTCTTATGCACTTTATTTACCTCCTTCCAATAAAAAGTATAATAATACAAAAGCAGCTGTGGCTAGGACTACATATAACATAATTTCAAGTTATTCTTTTTATTTCTTTAGCATATACTAAGAAGCTAGCAGTTTGTACAAGCTCTTCA
Source organism: Panulirus ornatus (assembly GCF_036320965.1). Classification (NCBI taxonomy): domain Eukaryota; kingdom Metazoa; phylum Arthropoda; class Malacostraca; order Decapoda; family Palinuridae; genus Panulirus; species Panulirus ornatus. The sequence goes on from NC_092232.1 coordinate 42,915,692, forward strand.
ACACAAACTTATATTGAAAATAAAACTTTACTGCATAGTCCAATTATTGTTTCCCTTTACAAAATCTTTCAGTTATTGAATGCATATCAGTGTGACACAACTGAAGTGCTACATTTATTAATGTGACTATAAAATGTTTTGAGACAAACATGCATAGATCAAGTTCAGCCTTAAGATTTATTTAATTTTTAGATAGTAATTTGCCATTAATGCTATAAGTATGTGCTACAATATCGTACATACTTTCCAGAATGTAATACCAAACAAGGGTTAATCCTCATTTACATTACCACTTAAAAACAGACGGTTTTAAAACATTTGCAAGCAGTGTACTTGTGTTTGATTCAGTAGTTAAAATATATGTACAATATCATGAATCTTAAAAAATTGAGGTACAAGATATATAATTTGTCAAGGTAAAATTATGCAAATGATTCTTGAAAACATATAGCAGCAAAATTAAATCAATAAAACTCTTATATATATATACATCAGTGTAGAGAATGATTTGATAATGATACAAGAACTTAAAATTCATATCCTATGGATCACATATTAAATGGAATAACTAAAGTTCACAATAATATAGATTGTACTGTATATCCCATCCACAACTGATACGATTATAGTTTTGCATGACTTAATAAAATGAATGGTTAAATACTTAAACATGGGTTATGCTGAAAATATTTAATATAAAGTCCATATTGTTCAAATTACTGACCATAATATAAACTGTTTGTGCCCTTTTGATGAATGTGATTTATAAAAATATGCAACATATCTGTTACCCAGTAAAGGCTGGTTTTGCATCAGAAAGTTCAAATGAAACATGCAGAACCATCTTGTCTTATGGATGCAAATATAGGAAGCTCAGACCACTCTCAACACAGTATCCATCTCTTCCACTAACCTGTCCTCTGTAGGCCACCTGAAAAATTACTATTCAGCTTTTATGCTTCCCTCTTGGAGGGAATCCTGTACACAAATGAGTGGCTATAGAGCAAAACTTGAAAATCAAGTAAAAACCATAAACCATGATAAAAAAAAATTAGTGTCCCACATCAGTTACTGCATTGGGATCAAGATCTGTGAATCTTTGATTCTTGGCAAAGTGTGTAGCATGCAGATGGGAGGATGTTATAAAAAGAGGTTACTGAATGATGGAATGACTGGAACAGGAAAAGGATGTGATTGGACAGTGTACCTGCAGATAAGGAGAATAAGAGACTGGGAAGGTTATAAGAGAAAGCCACATGAAAGCAAGGGAATGGTATAAAAAATGAAAAAGAGAGCAGAGAGGATAGAGTATCAAGGAACTTAATAGATAATAAAAAAAAAAAAAGGAACAACAGGATAAATAGGGGTTACAAGGGGATGGATGGAATAGTGGTCAAAGATCTGAAACGGAGTATTTTGAACTACCAATCGTGTCATGAAAGGGAGGCATATGTGGTAAGTCTAGGATGTGGAATGAGTATGTTTCTTCTAATAGGATTCAGGAGAAAGGTGTAGTGAAAATATAACACAAAATTGAATGTGACAAAGCAGGAATTTTTTTTTTCATGAAATATGGTGACATTGTCACTAACTGCTTTGTTAGGCTGTTTAATGTATGTAAGATGCCTGAGGACTGAAGGCAAGGGGAACAAAAATGACTTTAAAGTATACATATTTTAAGTAAACCTGGTAAGGATTATAGGAGTAGTGATTGAAAGCTTATTGTCAAACAAAGAGCAGGTAAGTGGGACAGCAATGTGATTTCCAGAAATGAAGAGAGTATGTGGACCAGCTGTTTCTTTGAAGAATGTAGCAGTTATGAATCAGGGGAAAACATGATAGGGCTCACAGAGATGTTTAATTGGAAGGTGCTATAGCTATATGTGGTACATGGAAAGTTGCATGCTGTGAGGAGTTTCTATCATGTGAGTACAGTGATCAGTTCAAAGGGAAGATCGCCTTACAACAAGGATGTGTAATGTCACCATAGCTATTTAACTTGTTTATGGACACTGGTGGTAAAGGTTAATGCTGTTGGCTGAAAAGCAGATCATTTGCTATATGCAGATGACACAGCTCTAATGGTAAATTCCAGGAACTCCAGAGGCAGGTGAGAGATCAGAAATGTGTTAAAGAAAACATGACATTGATATAAACAAATCTAAGGTGCAGTAGGTGGGGAGGGATGAGATCGGAGAATTTGAGTACAAATTTAAATGAAATGGAATGTTTTAGGCCCTTAGAGGTGTACTTGGCAGGTGTGACCATGGGGGCTGAAGTGAGTTGCAGACTGTAAAAGATTAAATTCTACAGTCAAATGAATTTCCAGTAATATTAAGTACAGTGTTCAACTTTTCTCCAAGCCACACTGAATGTACTGCTATTTATATTTATGTAGGGAACTTGACACTGGTGCCTCACATCCAGGCTGCCAGACTGATGAGTGCAAGAGACTGCTTATACTTTGTTTTTTAATATTTTTTCATGGAAACTTTCAAGTAGTATGTTTTCTTAAGTAGCACAGTACAGTACCAGTTTATTGATACTGTACAGTGTGAGGATTGTGGAGCACTCTTGAAAGGTTATATTAACGTAATTTATATGAAATAACCACTTGCGCAAATTATCTGCCAAACATAACAGAGAATCAAATCATCTAACTTCATTAAACTGTGAAACCTTCAGGATCTGATGCTTTCAAATAGCCAGAAGTTATTTTAGTAACTAGCAGGCTCCCCTACTAAAGGATTAAATGCTGAGATGAGTACTGTTATGTTGTGGCTTGGACTTGCTATATTTAAGTTTAGATATAGTTAGAGAAAAATATAACATGGCACGTGTCCTCTGAATGCTATCCTAAATGCTTGAAAATGCCAAAATTTGAATACCGATCAATAAGTGTAAAGGAATGGCTAATGGACTCCTGAGGTGGGAAAGAATATTTCCTTGAATAAAACACTTCAAGAATATCATTTACACACAATCAGCCATCTTGATACAATCTGCTGAATCAGAGATGGTTAAAACAATGCTTTAATTTACCATATAAGGAGTTCAAGTTAAAGACACTGAAGACATTCCAATAACTGGTAAACTATTAGAAAAATCATACTTTACAGCTGTAATGGTTTGCTTGATACAATAACAGTTTTTAAGTGTCAAAATGAGAAACTTAGGGCAACAAAAAATGTCATGCATATTGAATTTGACTATTTCAAATAAGATCATTTTCAGTCAATCAATTCACCCTAACATCTGAAATCTGGCAGTCCTGAGGCTGAGTAGCTGCTGGATTTTGGTATTTTTCTGGATTATGGGTGCCTATTGTGCTGATGGGGATCTGACAACAAACAGAATAAATTTTAACCAGTGGAGTTTCCTTTTCCTAACTTGTAACCTTTAAACATGAAAAGTGTAACTATGAAGTGCATTTACCTAAATCTAAACTATTTTTAGTCCTATAATGAACAAGCAAGCTACAATAATGAGAAGCAATCATTCAGTTTTAACTGCTGGGGTGACATCTGAAGTTGAGGTAGGTAAAAAAAATGTCATCTTGCTTCAGAGATTAATACCTCAAGTGGTGGCAAGAGACAGGTCTTGTATATAAGCACTGGAGATGGCTCAGAAGCATGTGGTGAAGAGATTGGTGTTTGTGTAACTGAGGATGTACGACTTTAATGCCTTCTTAAGCAGTTTTTGCAGTCACTTCCTTTGTGTAAATTGTTTTTATTTGATAAGCTTTTATACACTGGAGACTAGATTAGCATTAAGTAATTACATAGAAGTTGTAAGGCTGTGGGTGTCATTGAACACCAATGCTCTTGCAAAAATACATTTTGGAAGCCAAAGGACTTTAGAGCACCACATTCAAAATGTTAGAGTGTACTGTTCAATCATTATAAAGTAAACCTATGACTTGCACCTCTTACAAATGTGTTTTTCTTCATTATACATTCTAATCTAATCTTTGGTTTCTGTTTATGCATATCTGTAGATACCTTGTTTGTGCACATCTACTTAATCAATCTTTTCATATCCATTCTCTCAGTCCTTATCAGTTAAAAATCATAACATCAATCTGTTGTACATATAATGGAGAAAAATTTGAAATCATTTTTTTTTATCAAAATCATAATATCAATCTGTTGTACATATAATGGAGAAAAATTTGAAATCGTGTAACAAAATAACAGCTGATAAAATCTCAAGACATTAAACAATTCAACACTAGCTCAAGCTCATTACATAATTTACCTGTCAATAAATAGCTCTTTGGAATGATAACCTATAAAATGAGAGCACTACTTAATTTTCCCCTAACATTTTACCGTCTGCAACTTGAGAAACAGTTTTAAAATTCAAGGAAAAGTCTAAAACAATATAACTTTATAAACTGAGATGTTAACCTCGTCTCCAGATAATGGACATGGATAGAATTATTATGAGGATACAATATATATGAAAGAGACGACTGCAAACTAATGTGTAGCTAAACATGAGCTTTTGTTGAGAGGCAAAGTGAGGGAATAACTGTGAAAAGGATGTTTTATTAGAGGTATCAGGAAATATACAGACACTGAGATGGAGAATGTTAAGCTTATGCTCCAACACTGGATAAGGCATAAAAGATAGGTAACACTAAATGCTCCTTGTCTTGAATTATCCAATATCCTGATGTACCTAACAAAAGAATCAGCCATCAATGTGTTAAATTGACAGACACGTTTAGAAACAACTATTCGTATATGTGGAAATGTGTACGTACCTACATCATACAAGATATATACATTCTATATACCATCTCTTGCTACAATGCAAGATAGCTCCAAGAAAACCTTCCTCAAGCCATGATGAATCTATTTCCACTTCACAAATATGAAATCCTGTAATATTCTTTATCAACCAACCTCTTTTTAGAACAATATCTTCTCATTTTATCAATTCCTTTGACGTCACATGTACAACCCTGAAAATTTGTCATGATTAATATTTTATCCCTCTTAGCCTAATTCTTACTCTGCAGTTTTATTTATCTTTTTTTTACTCTCCTTAGAATTCTACCAAAGTGATTGCCTTTCAACGATAAAATCCAGCTTTCCTACAATCATCATTACTCAAACATTCCACTTAAATATTTAAACTTTCAATAATTTTAAATTTCTCCCCATCCAGACAACATTTTGTATTCCCATTATCAAACAACACCTATTTCTTACCACCATCAAATTTATTTTATTCTTATAAATGTACTTCCAAATTCCTCCATCAATAGTTGTAAATCAGCCAAATACCCAACTACAATTGTATCATCCATATACTCTAACATTCCAAACTTTCAATGCCTTCAAAGTTTTCCTGTGAAGGTTAGAAGTGAAGACTAGCAAAGTAGCAGCTAGAATTAATACAAGAGAATTTAGGTACCAAAGATAACCCCATCATTTGATGGTAATGAAATTAAGTTGCAGGCATAACTGAAACTATATACTATTAACAAGCCATGCCTATTAAGCACTGCTAGATTACATTAGACAATCTTTCTATTCTACACTTCAAAAGCTCATGAATATAATATAAGGTAGTCCAGGAACATTTTTAGATTACATATGGAGCACAGGCCTCCTGGGAAATCTGTCGCAGAATAAAAGAGTACCATGCAAAGTTCCTCCTACGTTCAATCACAACTTTTCTTAAAAAATCCTACATATAAGTTCATGACAAAGTATCTCTTATTTGGAGCATCTAAAATTGACTTATTGTAATAGAAATTAAAAACTCATACCTGGATATTTGATATGGTATAAATTTTTTCTTTTATACCTGTCTGCCATTTTTTGTGTTAGTAAGGTAACACCAGGAACAAAGAAAGGCCACATTTGCTCACATCCATTCTCTAGCTGTCATGTGCAATGCACTAAAACCACAACCACTCTTCCAAAACCAGGCCTCACAGACCTTTCCATGCTTTTCATGGGGCAGATATATATATTGTAATGCATATTTTCATTTTACTACACTGTTCAAACAATTTATTTTGATTCTGAGACTATTTCAAGCCTAAACTCATATACCATGCTGAAAGATTGGTATACATATGGTGTAAGCAGAGATAATATGGTAAGTGAAGATATGTCTAAAAAGAAAAAACAGTTTTCATGAGGTGAAATCCAAGAAAGGGATACAGTAATGGTATGTGGGTAATTCTTTTATTTCTGATGTTTTAGCATTAGAAACATGAATAACAAAGTAAGAGGATAAAAGATGTGAAACCAAAGAATGAAGAGTTCAAAACCTAATTTTTGAGAAAAGTTAAATGAATGGTTGAGCGCTATTGATGAAGCAATACAAAGGGATTTTTCAGATGCTGATGTCCTGTGCAAGCAATGGAATATTGCAACAACAGAGACTTACGTCAAGTGGTGTGGAACAAAAAAGTTGGTATAGAAAGAGAGGAATAGCTTAGAAGAACAGAGAATTTAAGAAGCTGGGTCATGAGAAATAAGGCATGAGATAATCTAAATCTCTGTAAACAGAGATGAACTGAGGGCCAACAGCAAATGAAAAGCTCTTAAAAAAAAGTGTGTATGAATAAAAGGAAAGCATATGAAGATATCAAAAGATTAATGAATGGAAAAAGAATCACAGAATATGAATAACAATACCAATGATATAAAAAAAAAGCATGAATCAAAGTATAAGGCAAAACAACAAAAAACACAGTATTTTTGAAAGAGGTAAAGATAACCTGTGTGATAAGGAAGGTATATCAGAGACATCATGGGGTCTGTAAGATGTGAGCAGAGGGCAAGTACCTAAAGAGACTGACTGGAGATGATGGTAAAAGAAAAAAAAATGGGTGTGATGAATGGGAGAGCAGGATTAGAGGTCAACAGAATGCAAAATTGGTATGAGGGGGAGAAAACAAATTACAAAGAACAAGGTAACACCTACAAAAGGAAAAGCTTAGAGGTGCAGACAGAGCAATGTCATGTGTTAAAGAGTGAAGATGAAGCTGTGATACAATGGATTTGGAAGGATTTATGGCAGCATGGGATAGTGGCTTTGTGCCTGGTAATTGACATAGGCAGTGATTGTCCCTCTGCATATAAGGTAAAAGAAGTGGAAATAGTCATAAGTGTATTATCCAAGAAAGCATTCATCTTTTTTTTTTATATGATCATTTCCAACTCAGACCGCATTTTATTTTCTGTCTACATAATTCAGTTTGGCCTACAGAGCCTTTATCTTTTGTCTATTTTAGTTTACTCCAGAAAACAACATACCTTCACATTCAGTAACATAACACAAAGTCAAATAGAAATAAATAAAATTAACTGTGTTACAAAACAGCATATCCAGGTCTACTGCAAATGCAATAACTTATAAATTAGCAAACTAGGTCAGGGCAGTTGATAAATTAGCAAACTAGGTCAAGGCAGTTGACACTACCAGAATGCTATCGTTAGGTATACTTAGTCCAGCAAATGCATATTCATATGGTATGACTGTGGTATGTAAGTGCTTAGTAATGCACCAATATGCAATGCAGTCCTGTGTTGTATATCAAAATACTCTTATAACTTAATGGTGCATATTAAAAAACAGATACATGTAACATAGTCACTCTGCTTTAGACCAAGAAAAGCCTATAAATAGAGCAAGATGGGAAAACTTTAAGTAACGCTTTCATAATTAGGTGTGAATAATTGCAGGTCTTCAAAATAGTCTCACAGAGCAAATTACAAAAGCAATGTCCTCATAACATGAATCTGATTATTTCAACATCAGGAAAATTCTCTTGCATCTTGCAACTTATCCCAGTCTCAAGTCATGAATATTACATTCAATATGTAACATGGGAAACATTACTGTTCTCTTGAAAGACCATAAGGTCTGAGAACATCATATCAGAGTAATTTTGACGTAGATATTTGTGATGGTGATACTACATATGTAAGGCTTCTGTGATGAGTGAGAGTAGCAAAAGCTGTGAAGGTAAGCAACAGTTAGCCAGCAAAATCCCTGTTATGTTACCAGGGGATAGTAATTGGATATCATACATGATCACTAGGTATTCAGATGCACAGTACATAATTACTATATTCATACTGTAATTAGATTCTTTTTTTTTTTGAAAAATTCACTATACAGGGAATCCTTCCACAGGGAACTCCATAAAAAATTTTCTGAGTTCTTCTTGCAATGTACCATCCTTTCATGCGTATGCATGTACATCAAGCAGCTTGAGCAGGAAACTTAGTAATTAATCTCACATTGCCAAGACCTGTGCACAACCAAGACACCACCTTGACTGGTGATGGAGGATGCTACTGTCAATCATAAGTGATCTACAACACCATAAAATCTGCACAAAAAGTGGGGAATGGAGGATTGGGGGGGGGGGGGTTGAAATCCATAACTAACATAAGAAAGCATGCCCTACAATGGAATATATTTTCAGATCTTGCTAGAACGTGAGTTCCTGAACATCTCATCTACTCTCCTAACAAACTTGACCCTTTTTTTTTTTTTTTTAAACCTCTGAACCCCCCTCCCCCCGTATGCATACTCCATTTCTACCCCATTAGGGGTCCTCTGACCACAATCTTATTTCTGTAACTTCTATTAGGCACTCTCATTCTCTATCCTCCCCTTGGAATGCCAACATTGGCACTTTCGGAGAGCTCAGTAGTTATTCCTGCACAGCTTCTTTACTGACTTTTCCTAGGATGGCTATTGCTTCTCCAGTCGGAATGTATCATGTTGTACCGAACACACAGCAAAGGTTATCTATCTGTCTATCTTTATCTCTGATGTCCGTTCCCTCTGGGAACTCCCATTAAGGAGTGGACACAGCAAAAGTCTCCAATTATCCCTGTCCTTAAATGCCTCCCTCACATACACCATTCCAAGCATTCTACCTCTGTTTCTCTCCCTCCAGTTTGAGTTTGAGGAATACTGGAGGGAGAAAAACAGGAAGAATGTGTGGAGAGGTGTATGAGAGGGAGGCATGACACACGTGGTCTTCCACTCACACCAACTCCTTTAATTATACTATCATACACTCTCCTTGTAAACTCCTAGTCATGCTCTCTTTCCACATGCCAAAACCACCTCAAAGTATTATATTTCACCCATTCTACCACTCCACAATTCACTTCCTCTGGATTCTTTGCCACACCACATCTCTCATTTACCCTTTCATTTCTTTTTTTCGCTCCATCTAGTAACACCACATGCTCTTCTCAAATAGCTCATTTCCACAGCCTGATTTCTTGACCTTTGTGCTTCATTCCACGTCCATGTCTCAGCTGCATAGGCCAGGGTCGGGAGAATGTGCTGTCCCTTAATCCTCTCTTCACTTCCATACTTACACCTTTACCCTTCATTATTCTATTAAGGCACCTAATGAATATTCCACCCTGTACTAGCCAACATATCTCACACTTATTCAAGACAGCTCCCAGATACTTAAATCCCCACACTTCTTCCGGTCTTTTTTCCCCCCATATCCACATGACAATTTAGTACACTTTCTTCTTTCACTCTATGGTTTTACAAAATCGATACTTTCACTTTGTTTCCTTTCAAACACCATTACATTACTTTTAATTGCATTTACCTTCAATCTCCTATGCTTACACACATCATAAAACACACTTACAACCTTCAGCAACTCCTCTCTCCACAAACACAGAGGCATCCGCAAACAGGCCAACATATCTCACAGCCACACTCCATCTCTGCATCACTTTTCCATAGTTTTACTTTCATCTCTATTATCACTCCATCCATATATATATATATATATATATATATTATTTATTTTATTATTCTTTGTCGCTGTCTCCCGCATTAGCGAGGTAGCACAAGGAAACAGACAAAAGAATGGCCCAACCCACCCACATACACATGTATATACAAACACGTCCACACACGCACCTATACATCTCAAAGTATACATACATACACATGTACATAGTTCATACTGTCTGCCCTTATTCATTCCCGTCACCACCCCCTCCCCACACACACATGAAATGAAAACCCCCTCTCCCCGCATGTGCACAAGGTAGCGCTAGGAAAAGACAACAAAGGCCACATTCGTTCACACTCAGTCTCTAGCTGTCATGTTTAATGCACCGAAACCACAGCTCCCTTTCCACATCCAGGCCCCACAAAACTTTCCATGGTTTACCCCAGACGCTTCACATGCCCTGGTTCAATCCATTGACAGCACGTCGACCCTGGTATACCACATAGTTCTAATTCACTCTATTCCTTGCATGCCTTTCATCCTCCTGCATGTTCAGGCCCCGATCACTCAAAATCTTTTTCACTCCATCTTTCCACCTCCAATATGGTCTCCCACTTCTCCTCATTCCCTCCACCTCTGACACATATATCCTCTTTGTCAATCTTTCCTTACTCATTCTCTCCATGTGACCAAACCATTTCAAATAACCCTCTTCTGCTCTCTCAACCACACTCTTTTTACTACCACACATCTCTCTTACCCTTTCATTACTTATTCAATCAAACCACCTCACACCACACACTGTCCTCAAACATCTCATTTCCAGCACTTCCACCCTCCTCCGCACAACTCTATCTATAGCCCACGCCTTGCAACCATATAAAATTGTTGGAACCACTATTCCTTCAAACGTACCCATTTTTGCTTTCCAAGATAATGTTCTCGACTTCCACACATTTTTCAACGCTCCCAGGACTTTTGCCCCCAACCCCACCCTATGATTCACTTCCGCTTCCATGGTTCCATCCGCTGCCAAATCCACTCCCAGATATCTAAAACAGTTTTTCCTCCAGTTTTTCTCCATTCAAACTTACCTCCTAATTGACTTGTCCCTCAACCCTACTATACCTAATAACCATGCTCTTATTCACATTTACTCTCAGCTTTCTTCTTTCACACACTTTACCAAACTCAGTCACCAGCTTCTGCAGTTTCTTACATGAATCAGCCACCAGCGCTGTATCATCAGCGAACAACAACTGACTCACTTCCCAAGCTCTCTCGTCCACAACAGACTGCATACTTTCCCCTCTTTCCAATACTCTTGCATTCACCTCCCTAACAACCCCATCCATAAACAAATTAAACAACCATGGAGACATCACACACCCCTGCCGCAAACCAACATTCACTGAGAACCAATTACTTTCCTCTCTTCCTACTCATACACATGCCTTACATCCTCGATAAAAACCTTTCACTACTTCTAACAACTTACCTCCCACACCATGTATTCTTAATACCTTCCACAGAGCATCTCTATCAACTCTATCATATGCCTTCTCCAGATCCATAAATGCTACATACAAATCCATTTGCTTTTCTAAGTATTTCTCACACACATTCTTCAAAGCAAACACCTGATCCACACATCCTCTACCACTTCTGCTCTTCCCCAATCTGATGCTCTGTACGTGCCTTCACCCTCTCAATCAATACCCTCCCATACAATTTCCCAGGAATACTCAACAAACTTATACCTCTGTAATTTGAGCACTCACTCTTATCCCCTTTGCCTTTGTACAATGGCACTATGCAAACATTCTGCTAATCCTCAGGCACCTCACCATGAGTCATACATACATTGAATAACCTTACCAACCAGTCAACAATACAGTCACCCCCTTTTTTAATAAATTCCACTGCAATACTATCCAAACCCACTGCCTTGCCGGCTTTCATCTTCCGCAAAGGTTTTACTACCTCTTCTATGTTTACCAAATCATTCTCCTTAACCCTCTCACTTTGCACACCACCTCAACCAATACACCCTATATCTGCCATTCTCTCATCAAACACATTCAACAAACTTTCGAAATACTCACTCCATCTCCTCATATCACCACTACTTGTTATCACCTCCCCATTAGCCCCCTTCACTGATGTTCCCATTTGTTCCCTTGTTTTATGCACTTTATTTACCTCCTTCCAAAACATCTTTTTATTCTCCCTGAAATTTAACAATACTCTCACCCCAACTCTCATTTGCCCTCTTTTTTGCCTTTTTCACCTTTCTCTTGACCTCCTGCCTCTTTCTTTTATACATCTCCCACTCATTTGCATTATTTCCCTGCAAAAATCGTCCAAATGCCTCTCTCTTCTCTTTCACTAATAATCTTACTTCTTCATCCCACCACTCACTACCCTTTTTAATCTGCCCACCTCCCATGCTTCTCATGCCACAAGCATCTTTTGCACAAGCCATCACTGCTTCCCTAAATACATCCCATTCCTCCCCCACTCCCCTTACGTCCTTTGTTCTCACCTTTCTCCATTCTGTACTCAGTCTCTCCTGGTACTTCCTCGCACAGGTCTCCTTGTGACATCACACAGCCCTGCCGTACACCTACGTGTATCCTAAAACTTTCACTCAGCTCTCCATCCACTCTTTCACACACATTTGCTCCTCTATAGAAGGCTTTTACACCATTCAACAGTCTTCCCCCTAGACCATACATTCTTAATACATCCCACAAAGCATTCCACTCGACTTTTGTCATACTCTTTCTCCAGATCCATAAAAGCTGCATACAAATTCTTACCTTTTGCTAAATACTTTTCTACTGTCATCTTTATTGCAAAATCTGATCCAGACATCCCCTACCTTTCCTAGAACAAGGGTGCTCTTCATTTATTCTGCATTCAGTCATTCAGTCAATTAATATTCCTGCATATACTTTTCCTGGTATACTTAACAGGCTTATTCCCCTATAATTGCTACACACATCCTTTACACATTTTCCTTTGAGTAAAGGAACAATGATACTTTCACCCACTCCTACATTCCATCTTCTAATCTTTTTCTCCTCAACAGTGGTTTGATTAATCTTGCTCTGATGCATGTTGCATCAATCAAGGATGGCATATACCAGACCATGAAACACTTTCCCCCAGAAATCCATTTCGCTTTTGTTTCTGCTCTGTTCTTCAAAGAACCAAGTGCACTTTCATGAAAAGAAAGTCTGTTGACCTGACTTCTTCATCTTACGACCAGTCTGTTTGGCCCTTAACCAAAAACATCTACAACAACTTCTGTAATTCAACCTTTCCTCCTCTTTTCTAATTTGATCAACCCATTACTAACTCTCCAACTATTAAAGCTGCTCTTTTTGGCACCTTCTTTTCCTTTTACTCAACTCTGGACAATTCAGATTCTAATCCTTTGACTCCATCTCCTTCCTCTAAATCTATGCCATCTCCAATATTCTCCTTGTGCAAGGTCTTCCAGCTCCTCTCCCAGATTCAGGAGGACAAGGCTTAGTTGGCTGAACTCCTTGAGTTTTAAGGGAGTGTGCCTCTGAGCTAGCACAAATCTTTGCTTCCCTATTTGCCTCTATCAAAAAACCCAAACTTTGCCTTTCACTTGGAAGCAAACCTTGGTGCAGCCCATCCCTAAGACAGGAAACCTCGCTAATCCCTCCAACTATTGCCCCATTGCTCCACTTTTACCATCTCCAAAGTCTGAAATTCTCCCAAAATCTCACTTTCTTGAACACTTAGAAATCAAATTTCTTTCTTTCAAATCATCAGTATGGATTTTGCAATAATAGGTCTACTGGTGATCTTCACTCCTATGTGACTCACCTCTGGGACTTTGATAAGAATTTTGTCATAGCCCTTGATACCTGCAAAGCATTTGACATGGCTTAGCATAAGTCTTTGCTTCCTTAACTCCCTTCCTATGGATTCATTGTTTCTGTTTTCTAATGCACAATTTTCTCTAGCTGCTCCATCAAAGTAGTCATCATTGGAGCAACTTTCCCTCCTATCCTATCAATCATGGTATTGTCAGGGTTCTGTCATACTACCTACACTTTCATCTCTCAATAGATAATCTTCTCTCTTCTACTTGTAACTTCTATTCAGTCTTATGCTGATGATTCCACTTTACATACTTCAACTCACTTTTCCCCCCTTTTATACTTGCTCTCTTTCTCATACTGATCGTTTTCCCTCTCTCACTTCAGACCAATACAGCATTTTGATTGAGGAAGAAGTAATCTTGTTAAACAACAGTGCTGAAATACAATCTTTCCTTATGCCTCTTTCTATGAATCATTTTCCTCCTTTTAATTTCAAAGCACCACTATTCAACCTAGTCAGAATATATACATGTTAGGAATGAACATATCCTCCACTCTGTCCTGGAAACACCAAATAATCATCACAAAGTCTGCTTCCCAAAAGCTAGGAGTGTTGTATAGGTGCCACAGTTATCTTTCCCATGAGTAGGTGTTTCACATCTACAGGGGTTTTAATCGCCCACGTACACAATATTGCCCACACATCTAAGAAGGCTCATCCTCCACCTCTCTATCAACTAGAGTGGAATCCAAAGCCTTCTCTCACATTAATTCTCCTGGCATCATTTCTTTTCAAACTGCACTCGTTAATTGTTGGCATGTGTCCCCATCCTCAAGGTTTGGACCCATGGCATACATTTGGCTGCTGTTTCCCAAAGCTTCTGTGTATCTTCATTAAAATCTAAGATACTTCCTACCTGTCATTTCATCTGCAACAACGTTTTACCCCAGACATTTGTAAGTAGTTCACTCATCATATTGTTTATGATTAAAACACCGCAGCCTAGACCTCGTGGATACCTTGTGGAGTCTTCAAATGTTTCATCCCCTAGACTTTTGTGGAATTTGCATCCTCTTTTGCACTAGTTCCCACAGAATGGGAATGGGCACAATAAATCTGCCATTTTTGTGGCGAATATCAAAATGAAGAATATCAGTAAACTATGTTTTTGCTGAAGTTTTCATAAAAGTATTGATGCACACTTTCTGAAATCATTAAAGCTTTATTCATTTCAAGGTAGATGATCCCCACTTATCACTGTCCTGCCTAATATAAATTCATTTTACATTGCATGAAATATTTGAGCATCAATTCAATTTAGATATTAACTAATCTAGTTTAACATACCTGCTTAACATAAGCAAATTAAGTCTACCTATTAAACAGAAAATGTTTTCTTTTTCAATGGTAGACAATCATTTACAATGTACAGGGGTAAAATTAAGAATAATAAAATTAATTGAATAGTAAAATATGTACAAGACATATATTACAAAAACAAAGGCCAACAGCAAGGGCACTACACTGGAAACAAAAGTGATTTTATTATGATGCTCCCACCAACACCCAAACTCCATCGGAGTTTACCACAAATCATTAATATGAAGCCTTCCCAACCATCTTTATGTGAGCGTTCCTACAGTACTGTTTCATGTACATATGTATCAATCCATTCTACCATTTCTGATCACACCCCTGTAAAATATGAATAAAGTCTACCAGTGCAATGGAGAACAATATCAACTTTGATGGGAGACTATCTTTGATGCTGTACTAGGGTGTAATGAAAAATAACACAAATTATTTAAAAAAATATGTACATGTGTATCACATAAAAAAAATTCTATAAATAACTAAATAAGGTTAAAAAGGATGCAGAGAAACTGGACTGGCTGTAACATATTGCTGCTACCTTTCTTCGCCAATAATACTTTTCAGGAGTTCAGCATATTCACAGAACTGAAAAGTTTGTATTATAATTCCAAGAAAGCTTACTACATAATCCTTTCATCACGGTTAATTATTTACCCTTATTTGTCAATAATTCTTTTCAATGGTGCTGCAACGTACTTATGACTGACAATATTGGTGTCGCTCTTCACTGGCAATATTGGTACCTGAATGGCACATAAATTGTGGTATTATTTTTTTCATATGAAAATCTATAACTAACAGGGTGTATTGTGAGGAGACTGTACAGTCCTCCAAATTCACGATCACTTCTCAAATAAAGCTAAAACGAGGGGCACATTTTCATGTTATCATGATAAAGTGATAATAAAATGAAGCACATTAAACATATGAAAATGTGTTTAGTACTGAATATGGCTATCTAATTAACCCCTAACTCCTAAGTCAGAATTCCTTGCAAACCAATAAATATCAGTTTTCCATGTCTTACAGATGTACAGCATTTAACTAAACAGTTGCAAACATATTCATATAACCATAAGAACAATAATTTCATAAGTATATTTCATCC
This sequence comes from Panulirus ornatus, assembly GCF_036320965.1. NCBI lineage: Eukaryota > Metazoa > Arthropoda > Malacostraca > Decapoda > Palinuridae > Panulirus > Panulirus ornatus. The sequence continues at coordinate 42,931,795 of NC_092232.1, forward strand.
ATTACCATCACAATAATGATGAGTAAAATTTCTGCAAATGTTTCAGCACAACGCATTAAAAAGTGCCTAAGTAAGGCCTAAGCATCACGTGAGTTGCCGCTAAGCATATTTTATAATTTATTTTAACCACCAAAAATCCATATTCATAACAGTATAACCTCGTTTTGAATGGACGGATAGGGGAGAGGGGTATCCAGTAATGCTGACTGTCTGTTAAATCAAGATGGTCATTATGATGTATTTTATACAGTATACATTAATGACTATATCTTATGATAAAAAAATACACTAACATAAAAGTAATATTGTAAATTAATGTAAATAGTAACTCTAACTTCTCAGTTAACTTTAGGTTTTCAGAACTACTCAAAATCCCTAGCTTTCTTTTCACAATACTACATAAAGGGGCTTTGGTACATTAATGCTGTTCACTTTAGATTTTAATAATGCACAAACAAGCACTGACATGAAAGCCAAATGTGCTCAATATCGACAATGTTTTTGTCAATTGGGTTTGAAAGGATGCTGCCAATCAGCTCATGGGCAAGATGTCGGACTGAGTCCATTTCAATATGGACTACTTTCTTGGGATTGACAAATAGTATCTAGTTTCCAAAGTCTATTGAATTGAGGTCCTTTGAACTGAGGTTTTACTGTATCATCATTATGTTTTATCTCTAATAACAATTCATTTCTTGTTACAATTGATGTGGTTTACTAATAATTTTTTCACCAGTAAAATTATGTCTGTAAAATTATCAGATGCACAAGTCAGATGCAGTGTTTTCAAAGTTAAGTATGCACTAGCAAAACTGCCTCCATATGTGCTAGGAACACCTCCCACCTCATCTTGGTCAACTTCCAATGCTGGAAGAGTTAGTGTCCATAAAATCACTCTCTACACACTCTGAAGACTTATTATCAGTCATATAATTAAGAATCATCTGCCTGGTCCAGTAAATCTAGCAACATGCCACTCAATTTCCTGCTTAGAAATCTCTTGAGAATGTGCTGTCATCTAGGCTCAACAGGCAGCCTTGAAATGGATGTGGAAAATTGCATCTAGAGGAGTTGCTCAACACATAAATATCTGTCTAGAGGAGTTAGGGGCTAAATTATCTAGCTGCATGTTGACTTATGTGGCAAAATTATATAGTATAGCTAAACACCCCTATATCATTCCTATCCCATTCATTGAGATATTCTCTTGTAACAAAAATTCATGCCTCTTATGTAACATATACAAAAAGTTACTTAAACATAAGTAACAATGTCCATGCAAAATCTTTAGTTGCCAAAAAAATTTTTGGTCTAATTTTCAAATCATATTTCATATATCAGCTCAGTCATGGGCTACTTTGCAGTGCATGTAAAAACACTGCATGCACTGTTAATAAAAGTTCACAAAAGCCTTTCACAATCTACACCTACTACATGCTTCTAAAAGTGTATATACAATGTAATCTAATGCAAATTATTGCAATTTAATACAATGTAATATAATGTAATCTGTGATTCCTCAAAGAGCAAAATCTTGCAACATATCAACTGGCTTATAACAGGGATTTTTAGATTTGTTTAATTTATCTGAATACTATTCATCACAAAAATGAAGTAGATTAGCATGGTGGCAACCAAAGTTATCTACATGTCGAGGCACTTACAAAAACAATGATATGAGTTGCATATATCAGGACAAGGTCAATAAGGAAAATAAGTCACTAGAACCTAGTACTAGTAACTGCATTGAGATTAACTTCACAAAGTTCAATTATCCCTTTATAAGACCTGAGTGAGGTGTAACCTGTATGAGGTTGCACAGCTAGTGAAAAGTCATGTCTGAAGAGGCTGTATAATCACCAACTGAAAAAACAGAATACAATCTTCTCAAAGAATTTCTTGCTTCAAAGAAGTTAACTGTATTTCTGCTACTAAGTGTAAACAGCATTAAGCTACAGGATCCCCAAGAAAAGTGATCCTGAGTAACACCAGGACCCATTCAAAAAGGAATCCTAAGGCAATTATATATAAATAAACATATGTATATTCATTCATTTACTAATAAATATCTCTGGACCAATTTCTATGAATGAGTTCCTCTCCTAGGACCTTCATAAAGGCCCCTGCAGCCCAAGGCGGTGCTACTTCCTAAAGCAGGAAATGCAGACTTTTCTGGAGTGATAGGCTTTCTGACGAGCCTGTACTCCCAGCAATGTGTGTGTGTGTGTGTGTGTGTATTTTTTTTATTATACCAGCAAACAGAGAAGAAAGACCCATCCACTCACATACACTTATACTATACACACACACACACACACACATACACATATATAAGTGTGTGTGTGTAACTAGATTCTACCTTCATGTGGTTTGCTGCAAGTGAAAAGTTACCTTTAGAGAAGTTGAACCCTTATCAGTGGATGAAAAGGAGTACAATCTCATTGAAATACTGGTCATTCCAAAGGAGTCTTTCATATCCCTGCTACTAATTGTAGCACAGCCTTGAAACTGCAGGAGCCCCATAAAAATGTTCTGGGGTTGCATAAAACTAATGTATAATAATGATACTCATAATACAGTCCTAATAATAATAATAATAATAATAATAATGATAATTAAGATAATAACAGCTATTATCATCAACTACATCATTACTGTTATCATCAGTAGTAATATCATTTTCATTGTTATGCTACAGAAAAATAATAATAATAATAATAATAATAATAATAATAATAATAATGATAATAATAATAATGATAATAATAATAATAATAATAATAATAATAATAATAATAATAATAATAATAATAGTAATATAATAAATACCTCAGAACCCTTCCTATGAAGGATTCCTTTGGAACAATAAGCTCCTTAACAAGATAGTGCTTTGCTAAAAGTGACTGCTCACTTGCTGAATAATCTAATGCAGGTGAAGTCTGGTAACACCTTATAATGATATAGAAATATATGTAACAAAATAGCAAAATGAGATCTGTTTTGGCCCTCTTTCTTTTTTCATGAATAAATTCTGTACAGTAATTACAAATATACTGATCATCTTAAAAAAGAAATGTGATAAAAAATGTGAAAAATACTTACCAAGAAAGCCAACACAAAAAATGGAAAGGTGTCTTATGAAGGAAAATATTGACTACAATGACCTTACTGGATGAACAATTAGTTGATGTAGAAGTCATCTACAAAAATGTTCAGACATCCCCAAAGATAATGTATTTCAAAGGACCTGATTTCTTGTGTTAATACTGCAAATAAAATTCGATGAAAATCTTAAAATCTTAAAATCATTTATATCACTATCTTTGGTTTAAAAATTCAATGTCATTTTTCCCAGCATAATTCTTTTGTGAATATGTTTAATGAAAAGGAAAACTTAATGAAGACTACCAACTGCACCATAGTCAACAGAAGCTATTGAGTCCGTGAGAGAGCTACTGTGGGTAGGTTGTGGTGAATTTAGATTACGCTGGTAACCTTCATTTCCACGATAGAGTATATAATGCTGAATCATGAAGAAAATGTCAAATATTATTGAGAAAAGGCCAAGACCAAATTTAGTGGGATCCCCAAAGATGGATCCCCAGTCATTATAGTTGACTGCCAAGACAAACATTTGAACAATAGACAATGTTCCTCCCGTGAAGTCCAAGAAAATGTTACCAATGCTCCAGCCAGATGTGCTCTTCCTTCTGTAGTTGTAATAGGCCTGTTAAAGATAAAAATGTACAGATTAGGAAAAGCAAAACTGAGACTGAAAATATACAGTAGTAATACTACTGGCACATCATTTTATAAGAGATTAAATTAATGATCATAATGATGATCTGCTATGATCATCCTTTGAGTATATTACCTGCTATTTCTTAAATGTGCAATGGTGAAATTCAACAGATTCATCCCATATGCACTAGTCATCATATACCAAATATTCTTCAACTGAAAGCCCACATAAATACAAGGCCTACTTGCAAATAAATTTGCATGTCTGCAAGGCTTACTAACCATAGCAACAGATATGCTTCATTAGATCTCTAAGTTAGAAACTTCTGGACTTATATATCTGTACTATTCTGGGAGAGTTTTGCATTCATGGAGCCCCATCTATTAATGCCATCAAGCAGCCTTCTAAATCTCTGCAAACTGCCACAATTTACTATCTCACTGGTTAGTTCGTTCAAACTCTACATAACCCTTTAACTAAACCAGCACTTAGCATCTTTTCCAACGAACCTTTTTTTGATGACCTCTGGTTATTTTGAAGCTGCATCTCTTAAAGAACTGCTAACCATCAGTGAAATCCAGCTGATTTGTAAACTTGAAAGCTGGTATAGGGTTTTCTCTCCCCTTCAATGTGGTCAACTAAGTAGTCCTCAGCCTCTCCTTATAGCTCAGTCCTCATAATTCAGGTCCCATTTTAGTTACTCTTCTTTGTGCCCTCTCAATCAGATCTTTGTGCATCTTTAGGTGAGATGACCTGATTTACAATACATAATTCAGTTCTGGTCTGATATTAAAATAATTTTCCAAACACTTCCTTGTTCATATATTTGAATGCAAATCTAATATTTGCCTGCAGACAGTTTGCCTCTTCCAAAATTCCCTAATGTGATATGTAGCTCTGGCAACAGATTTGGCATGATGTTGACCAATTTGTCTCTTTCACATGCAGATTCCTGTTTTTCATTTCCTGTTTTGTAGTAATTGCAATGAGGCCTTCATTCACTCTAAACCACCCTTATTACCTTGCAATTAACTTAGGTTAAATGTCATCACCTATTCATCTGACCAACTTTGGAATTCGCCCAGGTTCCCCTGTAGGCTGATGCAATCATCATTCTTTATTTCACATGACTTTGCACCATCCACAAATTTCTATTTTTCATAGATTCCACTCCATCAGGCAAGTCATTTACATATACTGAGAACAGAAAGGGCCTCCAGCTAAGCAATCCAGAATGCCACTTGTAACACCAGCCCACTTTGAGGATGCACCTCTTACCTATTCTTTGCTCCCTTCCAATAAGGGTGTCTTCTGTTGATGGAAGGAACCTACCCATTATTTCTACCAGTAGATCTAGCTTCAGTATCAATCTCAGGGGGAAGGGTGTCAAAGGATTTCTGGTAGTCTAAGAATACTAAGTCTACCCATCCCTCTCTTTGATCTAAGATGGACCTCATCCTATCACATAAGTCTATAAGAATGGTTATGCAAGATTTCCTTTCCCTGAAACCCTTTTACTGTCTCAGAGTTAGAAAGTTTATCCTTCGCAAATTGTCATTCATTTATTTTCTGATTATCTTTTCCAATATTATACTAGTCAGGCTGACTAGCAATTTAACATATTTTCTCAATTGCCTTTCTTATATATTGGCACACTTGCTCTCCTCCATATCTTTGTTACTTTGTAAATTCCTCTAGTGACTTACTGAACAATATTTGTAATGGTCTAATGATTGCTTCCAAACATTTTTTCAGCATGTAGTGGGTCAAGTTGAATCAATACCATGAGTATGCAATTCCTATCAATTACCTCATTAATGTACCCCACTGTAAAAACACTTTTTGAATTTATCATTCAACTCCACACATATTTCATTATCATCCTCAAGAATTTTTCCTTCTATGTCCCTTAACCTGACTAACTGATTTCAATGATATTTTGCTACTGATGAACTTATGGAGGTTTTGAATTGTCCTTTGCTTTTTTCACAATGCTTTGCTTTTTTTTTTTTTTTAAATATATGCTCCTCTCTCCATACTTTGAAATACTGATGCATGGTTTTCTTGTACACTTTCAGGAAATTTGTGCCTCCATGTCTCAGCATCTCCATGGGAGTCTACATTCTTCCAGTCTATTTCCCTGTCACTGAAATTCCCATTATCAGTATTTTACTAACTCAGAAGAGGGAGCCTTATTGTTTCATTCACATTTTGATTTTTCTCCTCTACGGGCCACTACAAGTACTCACATTCTGATCCCTTCATTGCTGATTTCACAGAACCTTCTACAGCACTGGTCTATGCTCTTACGTTCTTTGGAGAATTGTAAACTACCTTTATTACAATACACATCCCACCCACAGTAATCTCAACCTTTAGGTACTGTCCGCAGACATCATCTACAGCACTGCTATTTCTTGAAATTCAATGGAATCATCAAGATGGAGATCATGAATGAATTCAAAGAAGACAAAAAAAAGAGCATTAGACTGCTAATATAAACATAAATATCACTATTTGACAAACTGTCATCTGAAAAATATGAGAACTGCATCTGGATATACAACTAAGAAAATGTTTGCAAACGATTCACAGAGAACTTCATTGCTCCTCATGTTTAGTCCCCACACTTAAGCTTAATCAATTAATAGAGAATGGCCTAAGATAATATCAAAATTAAGATAGATGTGTTACAGTGAGAGGAAAGAAGCCATAAACTGCACACTACCTTCAAATTTGTAAACTAGTTAGATGACCCACTTTCTCTTTTCTGTTGTTATCACTTCGGATTTTCTACCTGAGAGCTAGCTGCTTGTTTGTTCCCACCACTAGAGAGACCACCCAATACTTGGTAAGATGCTACATCAAATGATTACTCTGTGGCTATTGTCAACTCAAGGATGGGACATTTTGATATTATTACCCTACATCTCAAAGCTTTAGAACTCTCTACCCCCTAATTCTTTCCCATTAAGTATGATCTGGCACATTTCAAAAGACAGATTTTTTTCACCTCCTCCAAAATTCATATATACTTTCTCTTTTTCATCCTTTTCCCTTTTAGTAACCTCTGTACGTTACCTAAGGCCCAGCCTTAATGTGAACTTTTGTCTAAGATTGGAGCCTTGAAACAAAAAGCAAATGGCTCTTCAAAGATACGAAGACTGTTACCAGAGGACATAATAAGAAAATGAGCAGGAGACTTTTTAGAAACAATATGAAAAAATTCTTTCAAAAAAGAAGAGAGAATGTTGGGGTGAAAAGAGTGGTGAGGGTAAGTGAGCTTGGAAAAGATATTGAGTGAAGAATAGCAAAAGGTGAGAGCAAACAATGTAAGGGGAGTGGGGGAGGAATGGGATGTATTTAGGGAAGCAGTGATGGCTTGTGCAAAAGATGCCTGTGGCATGAGAAAGGTGGAGGTGGGCAGATTAGAAAGGGCAGCGAGTGGTGGGATGAAGAAGTAAGGTTGTTAGTGAAAGACAAGAGGGAGGTGTTTGCACACTGAACAGTCTGGTGTACCAGGGTCGACGTGCTGTCAATGGACTGAACCAGGCCATGTGAAACGTCTGGGGTAAACCATGAAAAGGTCTGTGGGGCCTGGATGTGGATAGGGAGCTGTGCATTATACATGACAGCTAGAGAGTGAGTGTGAACGAATGTGGCCTTTTTTTCTTGTTTTCCTGGCCCTATCATTATGAAGCAGGGGATAGTGATGCTGTTTCCTGTGGGGCGGGATGGCGCCAGGAATGGATGAAGGCATGCAAGTATGAATATGTACATGTGCATATGTGTATGAGTGTGTATATGCATGTATATGTGTATATATATTGATATGTATATGTATGTATATGTGCATGTATGAGTGTTTATGTCTATATACATGTACATGAGTGGATGAGCCATTCTTTGTCTGTTTCATGGTGCTACCTCACTAGCGCAAGGCGGTGGGTTTGGATGGTATTGCAGTAGAATTTATTAAAAAAGGGGGTGACTGTATTGTTGACTAGTTGGTGAGGATATTCAATGTATGTAAGGTGCATGGTGAAGTGCCTGAGGATTGGCAGAATGCATACATAGTGCCACTGTACAAAAGAAAAAGGGATAAAGGTGAGTGTTCAAATTACAGAGGTATAAGTTTGCTAAGTATTCCTGGGAAATTACATGGGAGGGTATTGATTGAGAGGGTGAAGGCATGTACAGAGCATCAGACTGGGGAAGGGCAGTGTGGTTTCAGGAGTGGTAGAGGATGTGTGGATCAGGTGTTTGCTTTGAAGAATGTATTTGAGAAATACTTAGAAAAACAAATGGATTTGTATGTGGCATTTATGGATCTGGAGAAGGTATATGTACATAGAGTTGATAGAAATCCTCTGTGAAAGGTATTAAGAGTATATGGTGTGGGAGATAAGTTGCTAGAAGCAGTGAAAAGTTTTTATCAAGGATGTAAAGCATGTGTACAAGTAGGAAGAAAGTGATTGGTTCCCAGTGAATGTCGGTTTGTGGCAGGAGTATGTGATGTCTCCATGGTTGTTTAATTTGTTTATGGATGTAGTATGCAGTCTGTTGTCGAAGAGAGGGTCAGTTGTTGTTTGCTGATGATAGTGCTGGTGGCTGATTTGGGTGAGAACCTGCAGAAGCTGATGACTGAGTTTGGTTAAGTGAGTGAAAGAATAAAGCTGAGAGTAAATGTGAATAAGAGCAAGGTTATTAGGTTCAGTAGGGTTGAGGGACAAGTCAACTGGGAGGTAGATTTGAACGGAGAAAAACCGGAGGAAGTGAAGTATTTTAGATATCTGGGAATGGATTTGGCAGCAGATGGAACCATAGAAGCGAAAGTGAGTCACAGAGTGGGGGAGGGGGGCAAAGGTTCTGGGAGTGTTGAAGAATGTGTGGAAGGCAAGATCATTATCTCGGAGAGCAAAAATGGGTATGTTTGAAAGAGTAGTAGTTCCAACAAGGTTACATGGTTGCGAAGTGTAGGCTATACATATGGCTGTGCAGAGGAGGGTGGATGTATTGGAAATGAGACATTTGAGGATATGTTGTGTGAGGTGGTTTGATCGAGTAAGTAATGAAAGGGTAAGAGAGACGTGTGATAATAAAAAGTGTGGTTGAGAGAGCAGAATAGGGTGTATTGAAATGGTTTGGTCACATGGAGAGAATAAGTGAGGAAAGACTGACGAAGAGGATATATGTGTCAGATGTGGAGGGAACAAGGAGAAGTGGGAGACCAAATTGGAGGTGGAAGGATGGAGTGAAAAAGATTTTGAGCAATCGGGGCCTGAACATACAGGAGATTGAAAGGCATGCAAGGATTAGAGTGAATTGTCCCTTTTGTCTTTTCCTAGCACTACCTCATGGAGGGAGGGGGGATGCTCTTTCATGTGTGGTGGGGTGGTGACAGGGACGAATAAAGGCAGCATGTATGAATATGTACATGTATATATGTATATGTCTGTGTATGTATATGTATGTATACACTGAAATGTATAGGTGTGTGTGTGTGTGTGTGTGTGTGTGTGTGTGTGTGTGTGTGTGTGTGTGTGTGTGTGTGTGTGTATGTGGGTGGGTTGGGCCATTCGTTCGTCTGTTTCCTTGGGCTACCTCACTAATGCAAGAGATAGTGACAAAGTATAATATAATGAAAAAAATAAATATAAGGGTGATTATTGGTGCATATGCACCTGGGCATGAGAAGAAAGATCATGAGAGGCAAGTGTTTTGAGAGCAGCTGAGTGAGTGTGTTAGTAGTTTTGATGCACGAGACCCTGTTATAGTGATGGATGATTTGAATGCAAAGGTGAGTAATGTGACGGCTGAGGGAATAATTGATGTACATGGGGTGTTCAGTGTTGTAAATGGAAATGGTGAAGAGCTTGTAGATTTATGTGCTGAAAAAGCACTGGTAATTGGGAATACCTGGTTTAAAAAGAGAGATATACATAAGTATACGCATGTAAGTAGGAGAGATGGCCAGAGAGCGTTATTGGATTACGTGTTAATTGTTAGGCGTGTGAAAGAGAGACTTTTGGATGTTAATGTGCTAAGAGGTGCAACTGGAGGGATGTCTGATCATTATCTTGTGGGCAAAGGTGAAGATTTGTAGAGGTTTTCAGAAAAGAAGAGAGAATGTTGGGGTGAAGAGAGTGGTGAGAGTAAGTGAGCTTGGGAAGGAGACTTGTGTGTGGGAGTACCAAGAGAGACTGAATACAGAATGGAAAAAGGTGAGAACAAAGGACATAAGGGGAGTGGGGGAGGAATGGGATGTATTTAGGGAAGCAGTGATGGCTTGCACAAAAGATACTTGTGGCATGAGAAGTGTGGGAGGTGGGCAGATTAGAAAGGGTAGTGAGTGGTGGGATGAAGAAGTAAGATTATTAGTGAAAGAGAAGAGAGAGGCATTTGGACGATTTTTGCAGGGAAAAAATGCAAATGACTGGGGGATGTATAAAAGAAAGAGACAGGAGGTCAAGAGAAAGGTGCAAGAGGTGAAAAAGAGGACAAATGAGAGTTGGGGTGAGAGAGTATCATTAAATTTTAGGGAGAATAAAAAGATGTTTTGGAAGGAGGTAAATAAAGTGCATAAGACAAGGGAACAAATGGGAACTTCAGTGAAGGGGGCTAATGGGGAGGTGATAACAAGTAGTGGTGATGTGAGTGATGTGGAGATGGAGATGGTAAGGTTATTTAATGTATGTATGACTCATGGTGAGGTGCCTGAAGATTGGAGGAATGCTTGCATTATGCCATTGTACAAAGGCAAAGGGGATAAAAGTGAGTGCTCAAATTACAGAGGTATAAGTTTGTTGAGTATTCCTGGTAACTTATATGGGAGGGTATTGATTGAGAGGGTGAAGGCATGTACAGAGCATCAGATTGGAGAAGAGCAGTGTGGTTTCAGAAGTGGTAGAGGATGTGTGGACCAGGTGCTTGCTTAGGTGTATGTGAGAAATACTTAGAAAAGCAAATGGATTTGTATGTAGCATTTATGGATCTGGAGAAGGCATATGATAGAGTTAATACAGATGCTCTGTGGAAGGTAATAAGAATATATGGTGTGGGGGGTAAGTTGTTAGAAGCAGTGAAAAGTTTTTATCGATGATGTAAAGCATGTGTACGTGTAGGAAGAGAGGAAAGTGATTGGTTCTCAGTGAATGTTGGTTTGCGGCAGGGGTGTGTGATGTCTCCACGGTTGTTTAATTTGTTTATGGATGGGGTTGTTAGGGAGGTGAATGCAAGAGTTTTGGAAAGAGGGGCAAGTATGCAGTCTGTTGTGGATGAGAGAGGTTGGGGACAGAGTCAGTTGTTGTTCACTGATGATGCAGTGCTGGTGGCTGATTCGTGTGAGAAACTGCAGAAGCTGGTGACTGACTTTGGTAAAGTGTGTGAAAGAAGAAAGCTGAGAGTAAATGTGAATAAGAGCAAGGTTATTAGGTACAGTAGGGTTGAGGGACGAGCAAGGTTATTAGGTACAGTAGGGTTGAGGGACAAGTCATTTGGGAAGTAAGTTTGAATGGAGGAAAACTGGAGGAAGTGAAGTTTTTTAGCTATCTGGGAGTGGATTTGGCAGCGGATGGAACTATGGAAGTGGAAGTGAATCATAGGGTGGGGGAGGGGGCAAAAGTTCTGGGAGCGTTGAAGAATGTGTGGAAGTCGAGAACATTATCTCGGAAAGCAAAAATGGGTGTGTTTAAAGGAATAGTGGTTGCAACAATGTTATATGGTTGCGAGGCTGTCTCCTGAGTTTGTGAGGTAGCGCAAGGAAACAGACGAAAGAAATGGCCCAACCCACCCCCATACACATGTATATACATACACGTCCACACACGCAAATATACTTACCCATACATCTCAATGTACAAATATATATACACACACAGACACATACATATGTATACATGCACACAATTCACACTGTCTGCCTTTATTCATTCCCATCGCCACCTCGCCACACATGGAATAACATCCCCCTCCCCCCTCATGCGCGCGAGGTAGTGCTAGGAAAAGACAACAAAGGCCCCATTCGTTCAAACTCAGTCTCTAGCTGTCATGCAATAATGCCTGAAACCACAGCTCCCTTTCCACATCCAGACCCCACACAACTTTCCATGGTTTACCCCAGACGCTTCACATGCCCTGATTCAATCCATTGACAGCACGTTGACCCTGGTATACCACATCGATCCAATTCACTCTATTCCTTGCCCGTCTTTCACCCTCCTGCATGTTCAGGCCCCGATCAATCAAAATCTTTTTCACTCCATCTTTCCACCTCCAATTTGGTCTCCCACTTCTCCTCGTTCCCTCCACCTCCGACACATACATCCTCTTGGTCAATCTTTCCTCACTCATTCTCTCCATGTGCCCAAACCATTTCAAAACACCCTCTTCTGCTCTCTCAACCACACTCTTTTTATTTCCACACATCTCTCTTGCCCTTACATTACTTACTCGATCAAACCACCTCACACCACATGTTGTCCTCAAACATCTCATTTCCAGCACATCCACCCTCCTGCACACAACTCTATCCATAGCCCACACCTCGCAACCATATAACATTGTTGGAACCACTATTCCTTCAAACATAGCCATTTTTGCTTTCGGAGATAATGTTCTCGACTTCCACACATTCTTCAAGGTTCCCAGGATATTGGCCCCCTCCCCCACCCTATGATTCACTTCTGCTTCCATGGTTCCATCCGCTGCCAGATCCACTTCCAGATATCTAAAACACTTTACTTCCTCCAGTTTTTCTCCATTCAAACTTACCTCCCAATTGAATTGACCCTCAACCCTACTGTACCTAATAACTTTGCTCTTATTCACATTTACTCTTAACTTTCTTCTTTCACACACTTTACCAAACTCAGTCACCAGCTTCTGCAGTTTCTCACATGAATCAGCCACCAGCACTGTATCATCAGCGAACAACAACTGACTCACTTCCCAAGCTCTCTCATCCCCAACAGACTTCATACTTGCCCCTCTTTCCAAAACTCCTGCATTTACCTCCCTAACAACCCCATCCATGAACAAATTAAACAACCATGGAGACATCACACACCCCTGCCGCAAACCTACATTCAATGAGAACCAATCACTTTCCTCTCTTCCTACATGTACACATGCCTTACATCCTCGATAAAAACTTTTCACTGCTTCTAACAACTTGCCTCCCACACCATATATTCTTAGTACCTTCCACAGAGCATCTCTATCAACTCTATCATATGCCTTCTCCAGATCCATAAATGCTACATACAAATCCATTTGCTTTTCTAAGTATTTTTCACATACATTCTTCAAACACCTGATCCACACATCCTCTACCACTTCTGAAACCACATTGCTCTTCCCCAATCTGATGCTCTGTACATGTCTTCACCCTCTCAATCAATACCCTCCTATATAATTTACCAGGAATACTCAACAAACTTATACCTCTGTAATTTGAGCACTCACTCTTATCCCCTTTGCCTTTGTACAATGGCACTATGCACGCATTTCGCCAGTCCTCAGGCACCTCATTATGAATCATACATACATTAAATAACCTTACCAACCAGTCAACAATACAATACAATATATATATATGTATATATATATATATATATATATTATATCATCCTTGGGGATAGGGGAGAAAGAACACTTCCCACGTATTTCCTTCATGTCGTAGAAGGCGACTAAAAGGGAAGGGAGCGGAGGGCTGGAAATATATATATATATATATATATATATATATATATATATATATATATATATATATATATATATATATATATTATTATTTTTTATTATACTCTGTCGCTGTCTCCCGCGTTTGCGAGGTAGCGCAAGGAAACAGACGAAAGAAATGGCCCAACCCCCCCATACACATGTATATACATACGTCCACACACGCAAATATACATACCTACACAGCTTTCCATGGTTTACCCCATACACTTCACATGCCCTGCTTCAATCCACTGACAGCATGTCAACCCCGGTATACCACATCGCTCCAATTCACTCTATTCCTTGCCCTCCTTTCACCCTCCTGCATGCTCAGGCCCCGTTCACACAAAATCATTTTCACTCCATCTTTCCACCTCCAATTTGGTCTCCCTCTTCTCCTTGCTCCCTCCACCTCCGACACATATATCCTCTTGGTCAATCTTTCCTCACTCATCCTCTCCATGTGCCCAAACCACTTCAAAACACCCTCTTCTGCTCTCTCAACCACGCTCTTTTTATTTCCACATATCTCTCTTACCCTTACGTTACTCACTCGATCAAACCACCTTACACCACACATTGTCCTCAAACATCTCATTTCCAGCACATCCATCCTCCTACGCACAACTCTATCCATAGCCCACGCCTCGCAACCATACAACATTGTTGGAACCACTATTCCTTCAAACATACCCATTTTTGCTTTCCGAGATAATGTTCTCGACTTCCACACATTCTTCAAGGCCCCCAGGATTTTCGCCCCCTCCCCCACCCTATGATCCACTTCCGCTTCCATGGTTCCATCCGCTGCCAGATCCACTCCCAGATATCTAAAACACTTCACTTCCTCCAGTTTTTCTCCATTCAAACTCACCTCCTAATTGACTTGACCCTCAACCCTACTGTACCTAATAACCTTGCTCTTATTCACATTTACTCTTAACTTTCTTCTTCCACACACTTTTCCAAACTCAGTCACCAGCTTCTGCAGTTTCTCACATGAATCAGCCACCAGCGCTGTATCATCAGCAAACAACAACTGATTCACTTCCCAAGCTCTCTCATCCCCAACAGACTTCATACTTGCCCCTCTTTCCAAAACTCTTGCATTTACCTCCCTAACAACCCCATCCATAAACAAATTAAACAACCATGGAGACATCACACATCCCTGCCGCAAACCTACATTCACTGAGAACCAATCACTTTCCTCTCTTCCTACACGTACACATGCCTTACATCCTCGATAAAAACTTTTCACTGCTTCTAACAACTTTCCTCCCACACCATATATTCTTAATACCTTCCACAGAGCATCTCTATCAACTCTATCATATGCCTTCTCCAGATCCATAAATGCTACATACAAATCCATTTGCTTTTCTAAGTATTTCTCACATACATTCTTCAAAGCAAACACCTGATCCACACATCCTGGGGATAGGGGAGAAAGAACACTTCCCACGTATTTCCTTCATGTCGTAGAAGGCGACTAAAAGGGAAGGGAGCGGAGGGCTGGAAATCCTCCCCTCTCTTTTTTAGTTTTCCAAAAGAAGGAACAGAGAAGGGGGCCAAGTGAGGATATTCCCTCAAAGGCTCAGTCCTGTCTTCTTAACGCTACCTTGCTGACATGGGAAATGGCAATAGTATGAAAAAAAAAAAAAAAAAAAAAAATATATATATATATATATATATATATATATATATATATATATATATATATATATATATATATACATAGAGAGAGAGAGAGAGAGAGAGAGAGAGAGAGAGAGAGAGAGAGAGAGAGAGAGAGAGAGAGAGAGAGTTTTTAGCAATTGGGGCCTGAACATAGAGGGTGAAAGGCATGCAAGGAATAGAGTGAATTGGAATGAGTTGTTATACCAGGGTCGACCTGCTGTCAACAGATTGAACCAGGGCATGTGAAGCGTCTGGGGTGAACCATGGAAAGGCCTGTGGCCTGGATGTGGAAAGGAAGCTGTGGTTTCGGTGCATCACACATGACAGCTAGAGACTGAGTGTGAATGAATGTGGCCTTTTTGTCTTTTCCTGGTGGGGTGGTAATGGGAATGGATGAAGGCAGCAAGTATGGATATGTACATGTGTATATAAGTATATGTTTGTATACAATGAAATGTTATGTATGTATATGTGCACATAAGGGCATTTATATATATATATATATATATATATATATATATATATATATATATATATATATATATATATATATATATATATATATATATATTTTTCTTTCTTTCTTTCAAACTATTCGCCATTTCCCGCATTAGCGAGGTAGCGTTAAGAACAGAGGACTGGGCCTTGAGGGAATACCCTCACCTGGCCCAATTCTCTGTTCCTTCTTTTGGAAAATAAAAAAAAAAAACGAGAGGGGAGGATTTCCAGCCCCCCGCTCCCTCCCCTTTTAGTCGCCTTCTACGACACGCAGGGAATACGTGGGAAGTATTCTTTCTCCCCTATCCCCAGGGATAATATATATATATATATATATATATATATATATATATATATATATATATATATATATGCGTATATGAATGGTTGGGACATTCTTTGTCTGTTTTCTTGCGCTTCCTTGCTGGCACTGGAAAAAGTGATTAAGTATAATAAAGTATAATAAATTTAAATTTCTAAAAGGGGAAACAGAGGAAGGAGTCATGCAGGGAGAGCTCATCCTCCTCAAAGGCATGAGTTAAGCATATACAACTTTTTGCTTCAGTTCCTGACTTGTGTCCCAAAACAAACAAGGGATAACTCAATCTCAATGGGAAAATGAGATGGGGTGGTTAGCGTTACTGTCCATGAGTTATAATGACAAGTGGGGTCGAATCCTAGGCACAGTAGGTAGTTGATAAACTGGTACTAGACTTAGGCTATAGTGTCTGTTTTTATGTGCGTACACATATAGGAGTAAAGACAAGCTACATGTACACAAAGTTTTGAGATGGCAACATGACTATAAAACTCTCTCCCTGTAATCAAATCACAGAAGGTACAGAAACTACAGATAAAGATGTCCCAGAATATAGCTCCTCTCTAGACACATTTAAAAAGATTAGAAGTAAAAAAGACTTAGAAGTGATGCATCCATAAAGCAACATAAGAACTCAAGTAGCCAAAGCCTCCCAAACAGAGATAGAATTTCATAACCAAAGCCGCAACATAAAACTTAAGAATGCTGTACTTACTTTGAAGAAATCTTAGTCATGATTAACTTAGCTTATCTAGCAACATTTATTCCTAGACATACCTGTGGAATATATTTGATAAGGGTGATGAACAGTTTAACGTACGAAACGTAGTAAAGGAAATCCAGCCACTGTACCACTGCAGCAGAACTGAGGATGATCATCAACACTGTTACTAGTACAATGGTGAATAGGATTGCCTTGGCAGTTTTTGATACCTGCTGGTCACCCCTTTCATATATACAGCACTGGATTAATTGAATGAAACAGGCAAAAAATGCATGTACTGAAAAGATGACATCATTCATTTGCACTGGGTTAACTCCGAGGGGGTGTCGATGGAAGTACTGCTGTTGTATGGCTGGGCTCCAGTATAAACATACATTGAAGAGACTGTACAGTAAGAATCCTATAATGTTTAGTGACAGGAAGTCAAAGTGCAGTCCAATAACACTTTTCCTTCTCCAGTTGATATAAGTCTGGGGGTAAAATGATACCGACCAGGCCACAAAGTATATCCACCCAACAATGTCACTGAGGTAGTCCAGGTTATCTGAGTGGAAGACATCCACCCGTACAAAGGCACGCGACACATCCACCATACTTTCTGGAGTTGCATTGACTTTCAAAACTGTGTGTCCTGCCTTCATGCCCATCAAATCCACAGTATGAGTCTCGTTTAGCTCATCAGGAGTTACTGAAATATTTCCCAACTGATTCAGTATCTTACGTCCATGAAAGACGAAGGAAAGTGTCACTACTTGTTCAACACTACCACTGATATTAAATGTCAGGTTCTTACTATGATGGAGTGCTACCTTCAGGTCATTCGTCTCGAATATACAAGTAGCTGTGAAATTGTTCGCCTGAGGTGATGTTATGACGTACAAACTTGACACAGGTGTTTCAAGTGCTTGTGCACCAGCTGATCCACTTGACGGTAAAGCAACCGCGACATTTAGGAGGAAGTAAGCCATGCCTGGGTGGAGGAAAGACCCGAGAGTTGACGTCGTGGCTGCCATGGCGCTCGGGGGTGTGTTACGCTCCTGGTTATCCTTACTGAAACGAGCGAGAGGCATAAACCGCACCTACATACAGACATACTGATAGTAGCCTCATGTCACCCACACCCTCCTCCACCACACCGAATCAGCTGACCTGTTATTATCTCTCCAGCTCACGGCTGGAGCCAACGTTCAGCTTACCCGACACCTACAGCCAACAGCGAACAAACTTACAAGCGGACACGTCCGTACGAGAGCTAGCTATGATTAATCACTTGAGTAGTAGATTGGGAAAGTGATTACTTATTTGGACAATCCGAGGAGTGTTATCACCAATTTGTACAGTACAGGATGATAGTCATTTATTTTCACTTTACGGAGAGGGTAATTACCTACTTTTACGGTGCGGGGAGAGAATTCTGTACTCATGGGGTCTGTGTATGGAATTTTGTCATATATTTAACTTCTGTGTGCTGTCCGCATTCGGAATTTTACTGTGCTTCAGTAATGAGACCAGACTGAGGATATGAATTAGGGTAGGGGGTGCACATTGTAAACAGAGATGGTGAACAGCTTGCCGAGTTGAGTGCATACATAAGTACATTTTTTGGTGGCGGCAAATGTAAACTTCTGCAGTGGTATAGTAGAGAAAATGACATGGGCGGGAAAGTGACAAAAGCGAGTGAGTTAGGAAAGAAAAAGGTCTGTGTTCAGAGATTCCAAGAAAGATCGACTAGATTAGCATAAGGTGAGAGCAGATGAAACAAGGGGGGTGTGCGAGGACTGAAAGGTATTTAGGGAAGCAGTGCTAATGTGTGTGTGGGTGAAATGTGTAACATGCAGAAGGTGGGATCTAGACGTATAAGAAAGGATAGCGAGTGGTGGAATGAGGAAGTCAATTTGACGGTGAAGGAGAATAGAGAGGTGTATTGGCGGTCTTTACAAGGAAGGAGTGCGAGTGAATGGGATGCTTACAAGAGAAGGCGGCAGGAGGTCAAGAGGAAAGTGCAGAGACTGAAAAAGAGGATAAATGAGAAATTGGGTTAGAAGGTTTTTACAAACTTCAGGAAGAATGGGAATTGTTTTGGAAAGTGGTGAATGGCGTGAGAAAGACAGGAGAACAAATAGGAAACGTCAGTGAGGGGACTTGTTGGGCAGGTAGTAAGAGGTAAAGAAGAGGTGAAATGTTTTGATGGACCGTTAGATGTTTAAAGGATGAAGGGTGTTTGAAATGAGGTGGCATAGAGAGTGAGAGTCAAAGCGACCAGTTGATAAAAAAAGAAAAAAGAGGAAGTGGTGAAAGCCTTGCACGAGACGAAGTGTAGTAAAGCATCTGGAGTGTGTAGGAATGCAGTCAAATTTCTCAAGAAGGAAGGAATGGTGACGATGTTGGCCGACCCAAGGTGAGGTTCCTGGGTACTGGCAGAATAACTGTATAATGGCATTATATGAAGGCAGAGGGGAAAAGTGAATGCTCGAATTACAGGTTGTTGAATACGCGTGGTAAGTAGTCTTGGAAAATGGTGACTGGGAGGATGGTGGCATGCACAGAGCATCAGACTGGGGCAGGAGTCATGTGGCTTTAAAAACGGTAAAGGATGTGTTTGCTTCGAAGGATTTGTTTGCGCAAAACTTGGAGAGAGAGAGAGAGAGAGAGAGAGAGAGAGAGAGAGAGAGAGAGAGAGAGAGAGAGAGAGAGAGAGAGAGAGAGAGAGAGAGAGAGAGAGAGAGAGAGAGAGATTTGTATGTGGCATTCATGGATCTGGAGAGGTCTGGAGAAACATATCATTAAGTTGATATAGGGTGGATGGGGGGGGGGGGGCTTGTGCAAAGTGCTGCAAATATATGATGTGGAAAGTTACCAGATGCATCGGGAGAGTAAGATGTGTGTGCGAATAGGAAGGGAGGAGGGTGAGTGGTTCCAAGCAAAGGGCATGCATCAAGGATGAGTAAAATCACTATGGTTGCTTAATCTGTTCATGAGGAGGGTGGTGAGGCAAGTAAATGAAACGGTCATGAAGAAAGAGGCAGGTCTAATGTATGCGAGAGGCGGGGGGGGGGGGGGAGGTTTCAGCTGCTCTTTACACATAACACGGTTCTGGTGGTAGCCTCTGGAGGAAAACTGCAGAAACTGGCGTCCGAGAACGGGAGAGAGTGTGCAAGGGGGATAGCAAGAGCTGATTAGTTTACCAGTCAGTTAATGAGGTTGGGCAAGTAGATAAGACAGGTTGGGTTGAGTCTGAGTTTGAATATGAGAGAACATGGGGAAAGCAGAGTGTTTGAGATACCTGAAAGTGGACGAGGCAACGAATATTACCATGGGAGCTGAAGTGAGTCATATGGTGGGTGAGGGGGCGAAGGTCCTGGGTGCACTTGGGTGTGAGGGAAAAGATGGGCATGATTGATGGTACAATCTTCCTACTGATAATGCATGGGTGTGAGTCTTGGGTCCTGGATGGAAAAGAATAGAAGAGGTCGGATGTGCTGGGAATGAAATGCTTGAGGACAACATGTGTTGGGAGAAAGGATGCTCGTACAAAGAGTGACAGTGCAAGAGAGAGAAGTGTGACGGTGAACATAGTATGACACACAGATCACCAGGGTGCGCTGAAACGGTGAGGACATGTGGAGAGGATGAGTGAAGAGAAGCTGACGAAGAGGACAAACGTGGGAGAAGTGGAGGGGAGAGAGTGGGAGAGGAGGGTCGAGAGAATAAAAGGATAAAGAAGCTCTGAGTTATGGGTGGGGCCTGCGCATCCAGCGGGGGTAGAGCCGTGTGTTGTGGGTAAACGTACAGATAACTAGAATCATACGGTGATGTGCTGAACTCAAGCATATGAAGTCGTCAGCGGAAACCACAGAATGGCCTGAGAGACTTGGCTGTAGATGAAGCATTCTGGTTTCAGAGCATTATATGCATGATCCCTGGTGGGTAGCGGTGAGCAAATGAGGTTGTTCTTTGTATCTGGCGCTACTTTGCCAACAAGGGAAATCGTTGGACATGATTATCCAGGAAAAGAAACAACAGTCATGACAAAAGATCTTTGCTGGCTTTCAAATGGCCAACTGTTGTGGTCACTCCTGAGTTACATATGTAGAAGGAAGCTGTGGTCACTCCTGAGTTACATATGCAGCGGGAAGCTGTGGTAACTCCTGAGTTACATGTGCAGTAGGAAGCTTTGGTCACTCCTGAGTTACATGGGCAGCAGGAGGCTGTGGTAACTCTGTGGTCGCTCCTGAGTTACATGAGCAGCAGGAAGCTGTGGTAACTCTGTTGTCACTCCTGAGTTACATGTGCAGCAGGAAGCTGTGGTAACTCTGTGGTCACTCCTGAGTTACATGAGCAGCAGGAAGCTTTGGTAACTCTGTGGTCGCTCCTGAGTTACATGAGCAGCAGGTAGCTGTTGTCACTCCTGAGTTACATGTGCAGCAGGAAGCTGTGGTAACTCTGTGGTCACTCCTGAGTTACATGAGCAGCAGGAAGCTGTGGTAACTCCTGAGTTACATGTGCAGCAGGAAGCTGTGGTAACTCCTGAGTTACA
This sequence comes from Panulirus ornatus, assembly GCF_036320965.1. Classification (NCBI taxonomy): domain Eukaryota; kingdom Metazoa; phylum Arthropoda; class Malacostraca; order Decapoda; family Palinuridae; genus Panulirus; species Panulirus ornatus. Next base: position 42,953,018 of record NC_092232.1, read on the forward strand.
TGTGCAGCAGGAAGCTGTGGTCACTCCTGAGTTACATGAGCAGCAGGAAGCTGTGGTCACTCCTGAGTTACATGTGCAGCAGGAAGCTGTGGTCACTTCTGAGTTACATGGGCAGCAGGAAGCTGTGATAACTCTGTGGTCACTCCTGAGTTACATGTGCAGCAGGAAGCTGTGGTAACTCTGTGGTCACTCCTGAGTTACATGAGCAGCAGGAAGCTGTGGTAACTCTGTGGTCACTCCTGAGTTACATGAGCAGCAGGAAGCTGTGGTAACTCTGTGGTCACTCCTGAGTTACATGAGCAGCAGGAAGCTGTGGTAACTCTGTGGTCACTCCTGAGTTACATGAGCAGCAGGAAGCTGTGGTAACTCTGTGGTCACTCCTGAGTTACATGAGCAGCAGGAAGCTGTGGTAACTCTGTAGTCACTCCTGAGTTACATGAGCAGCAGGAAGCTGTGGTAACTCTGTGGTCACTCCTGAGTTACATGAGCAGCAGGAAGCTGTGGTAACTCTGTGGTCACTCCTGAGTTACATGAGCAGCAGGAAGCTGAGGTAACTCTGTGGTCACTCCTGAGTTACATGAGCAGCAGGAAGCTGTGGTAACTCTGTGGTCACTCCTGAGTTACATGGGCAGCAGGAAGCTGTGGTAACTCTGTAGTCACTCCTGAGTTACATGAGCAGGAGGAAGCTGTGGTAACTCCTGAGTTACATGAGCAGCAGGAAGCTGTGGTCACTCCTGAGTTACATGAGCAGCAGGAAGCTGTGGTCACTCCTGAGTTACATGAGCAGCAGGAAGCTGTGGTCACTCCTGAGTTACATGAGCAGCAGGAAGCTGTGGTAACTCTGTGGTCACTCCTGAGTTACATGAGCAGCAGGAAGCTGTGGTCACTCCTGAGTTACATGAGCAGCAGGAAGCTGTGGTAACTGTGGTCACTCCTGAGTTACATGGGCAGCAGGAAGCTGTGGTAACTCTGTGGTCACTCCTGAGTTACATGGGCAGCAGGAAGCTGTGGTAACTCTGTAGTCACTCCTGAGTTACATGGGCAGCAGGAAGCTGTGGTAACTCTGTGGTCACTCCTGAATTACATGAGCAGCAGGAAGCTGTGGTAACTCTGTGGTCACTCCTGAGTTACATGGGCAGCAGGAAGCTGTGGTAACTCTGTGGTCACTCCTGAGTTACATGGGCAGCAGGAAGCTGAGGTAACTCTGTGGTCACTCCTGAGTTACATGAGCAGCAGGAAGCTGTGGTAACTCTGTGGTCACTCCTGAGTTACATGGGCAGCAGGAAGCTGTGGTAACTGTGGTCACTCCTGAGTTACATGAGCAGCAGGAAGCTGTGGTAACTCTGTGGTCACTCCTGAGTTACATGAGCAGCAGGAAGCTGTGGTAACTCTGTGGTCACTCCTGAGTTACATGAGCAGCAGGAAGCTGTGGTAACGCTGAACCATTAAAGGTGGCCTTTGTTTGCCCGAACGTCCAGGTTCTGGTGCCGCCTGGATCCTGGCTGGAAACGCCAGGTACAGCTCTTCCAGTAACTCCAGACGAACCCATAACTGGCTGGAAACGCGAGGTACAGCTCTCCCAGTAACTCCAGACGAACCCATAACTGGCTGGAAACGCGAGGTACAGCTCTTCCAGTAACTCCAGACGAACCCATAACTGGCTGGAAACGCGAGGTACAGCTCTTCCAGTAACTCCAGACGAACCCATAACTGGCTGGAAACGCGAGGTACAGCTCTTCCAGTAACTCCAGACGAACCCATAACTGGCTGGAAACGCGAGGTACAGCTCTTCCAGTAACTCCAGACGAACCCATAGCTGGCTGGAAACGCCAGGTACAGCTCTTCCAGTAACTCCAGACAAACCCATAGCTGACTGGAAACGCCAGGTACAGCTCTTCCAGTAACTCCAGACGAACCCATAGCTGGCTGGAAACGCCAGGTACAGCTCTTCCAGTAACTCCAGACACTGTCGAGAACTCTGCAACATCCACAGACCTTCTTGTCTTTAAGAACAAATGAAGCCAAACTCTCTCGCTCAAGCTGGAGTTGCCGAGTGGACGAAAAATTCCACCTTGATGTTGTTGGCCTGCCATAATAGCAGATGTGCGAGGGAAAATGTATCCAATTCATCATGTGGTCCAGCCACCGCCACAGCTGGTGTGTCTGACTGCTGACGGAGAGAGCGTCGTCCGTGGGCACTAAATCTTCATAACCTGCCAGCGTCGGCGGTAGAGGAAGGAGGTACACTCTGCCACGACTCTGAGGGTGTGATCAGGAGGCAGGTGTTCATTATGATTACTCTGACGCTAATGTTTATTACCCGCCGTCACGAAACACGAAATGAATACACGGATCAAAGATGTGTATTCGTAAATGCATATGATATACACCATTTGTGTGTGTGTGTGTGTATATATATATATATCCCTGGGGATAGGGGAGAAAGAATACTTCCCACGTATTCCCTGCGTGTCGTAGAAGGCGACTAAAAGGGGAGGGAGCGGGGGGGCCGGAAATCCTCCCCTCTTGTTTTTTTTTAATTTTCCAAAAAGAAGGAACAGAGAAAGGGGCCAGGTGAGGTTATTCCCTCAGAGGCCCAGTGCTCTGTTCTTAACGCTACCTTGCTAATGCGGGGAATGGCGAATAGTTTGAAAAAGATATATATATATATATATATATTTTTTTTTTTTTTTATACTTTGTCGCTGTCTCCCGCGTTTGCGAGGTAGCGCAAGGAAACAGACGAAAGAAATGGCCCAACCCCCCCATATACATGTATATACATACGTCCACACACGCAAATATATATACCTACACAGCTTTCCATGGTTTACCCCAGACGCTTCACATGCCTTGATTCAATCCACTGACAGCACGTCAACCCCGGTATACAACATCGCTCCAATTCACTCTATTCCTTGCCCTCCTTTCACCCTCCTGCATGTTCAGGCCCCGATCACACAAAATCTTTTTCACTCCATCTTTCCACCTCCAATTTGGTCTCCCTCTTCTCCTTGCTCCCTCCACCTCCGACATATATATCCTCTTGGTCAATCTTTCCTCACTCATCCTCTCCATGTGCCCAAACCACTTCAAAACACCCTCTTCTGCTCTCTCAACCACGCTCTTTTTATTTCCACACATCTCTCTTACCCTTACGTTACTCACTCGATCAAACCACCTCACACCACACATTGTCCTCAAACATCTCATTTCCAGCACATCCATCCTCCTGCGCACAACTCTATCCATAGCCCACGCCTCGCAACCATACAACATTGTTAGAACCACTATTCCTTCAAACGTACCCATTTTTGCTTTCCGAGATAATGTTCTCGACTTCCACACATTCTTCAAGGCCCCCAGAATTTTCGCCCCCTCCCCCACCCTATGGTCCACTTCCGCTTCCATGGTTCCATCCGCTGCCAGATCCACTCCCAGATATCTAAAACACTTCACTTCCTCCAGTTTTTCTCCATTCAAACTCACCTCCCAATTGACTTGACCCTCAACCCTACTGTACCTAATAACCTTGCTCTTATTCACATTTACTCTTAACTTTCTTCTTCCACACACTTTACCAAACTCAGTCACCAGCTTCTGCAGTTTCTCACATGAATCAGCCACCAGCGCTGTATCATCAGCGAACAACAACTGACTCACTTCCCAAGCTCTCTCATCCCCAACAGACTTCATACTTGCCCCTCTTTCCAAAACTCTTGCATTTACCTCCCTAACAACCCCATCCATAAACAAATTAAACAACCATGGAGACATCACACACCCCTGCCGCAAACCTACATTCACTGAGAACCAATCACTTTCCTCTCTTCCTACACGTACACATGCCTTACATCCTCGATAAAAACTTTTCACTGCTTCTAACAACTTTCCTCCCACACCATATATTCTTAATACCTTCCACAGAGCATCTCTATCAACTCTATCATATGCCTTCTCCAGATCCATAAATGCTACATACAAATCCATTTGCTTTTCTAAGTATTTCTCACATACATTCTTCAAAGCAAACACCCGATCCACACATCCTCTACCACTTCTGAAACCACACTGCTCTTCCCCAATCTGATGCTCTGTACATGCCTTCACCCTCTCAATCAATACCCTCCCATATAATTTACCAGGAATACTCAACAAACTTATATATATATATATATATATATATATATATATATATATATATATATATATATATATATATATATATATATATATATATTCCTATGAGTCCACGGGGAAAATGAAACACGATAAGTTCCCTTATTAAACAGGTTTACCAGAAAAGATGGGTTAGTGTTCTTGGTCCAGTCGCTGTTTTCAATAAGATGGTCCAACTTACAATTTAGTGACAATTGTAGCCTATTGCGTTCTATCCTTAATTTATCATTGCAATAGTCCAACATCCGGTTCTTCCAGTGTGTCGGTACTGCCATTTGAAAGGCACGTTTCTTCTCTCTTGAAATGCGAAAAGCCTCCTCTACTTCAAGTTTCTTTAACTCAATGTTTTTCTTTAAGATAATATTTTGGAATTGGTCAAATGGTCGACCAGACAGCAGCAACAATCGTTGAGGTAGGACAGATCTTGGCATCACTTGTTCATCAAGGCATTTCCTAAGGAATCCAAATCATAACTTCAGTTGGTGGGCCTTGATTTGCGATTTGGAGAAAGCAGTAACGAAAGGAGAAAGTCCAGGACAGCTTGTAGAGAAGTAATAGAAGAGCCGTGTGGAATCCATGTTGGAAAGGATCAAAATTTTGCGCGTGATAAAGATATTCCTATGAGTCCACGGGGAAAATGAAACACGATAACTTCCCAACTGCTCTTTCGTGTAATTATCACATCATCAGGGAGATACAAGAAAGAAATATAAGTCAGTTCGTTGTATATCAACTGACTTATATTTCTTTCTTGTGTCTCCCCTGATGATGTGATTATTAAACGAAAGTGCACTTGGGAACTTAACGTGTTTTATTTTCCCCGTGGACTCAAGGAATATATATATATATATATATATATATATATATATATATATATATATATATATATATATATATATATATATATATATATATATATATATATATATATATATATATATATATATATATATATATATATATATATATATATCTTTTTCTTTCATACTATTCGCCATTTCAGGCATTAGCGAGGTAGCGTTAAGAACAGAGGACTGGACCTTTGAGGGTATATCCTCACATGGCTCCCTTCTCTGTTCCTTCTTTTGGAAAATTAAAAAAAAAAAAAAAATGAGAGGGGAGGATTTCCAGCCCCCCGCTCCGTTCCCTTTTTGTCGCCTTCTACGACACGCAGGGAATACGTGGGAAGTATTCTTTCTCCCCTAGCCCCAGATATATATATATATATATATATATATATATATATATATATATATATATATATATATATATATATATATATATATATATGTATACATATATATATATATATATATATATATATATATATATATATATATATATATATATATATATATATATATATATATATATATGTATACATATATATATATATATATATATATATATATATATATATATATATATATATATATATATTTTTTTTTTTTTCACATCTTGGTTACATCCACACACATTTAGGCACCCCACTCTGAGCCTTCGAGGAGGATGATCACTCCCCGCGTGACTCCTTCTTCTGTTTCCCATTTTAGAAAGTTAATACAAGGAGGGGAGGATTTCCGGCCCCCCGCTCCCGTCCCCTCTAGTCGCTTTCTACGACACGCGAGGAATACGTGGGAAGTATTCTTTCACCCCTATCCCCAGGGATAATATACATATATATATACATATACACACACACACACACACACACACACACATACGCACATACACACACACACACACACATACATATATATACATATGAAAAATGTAAGAAACAATTTAGAAAACATATGAAGGCATATGATAGAGTTGATAGAGATGCTCTGTGGAAGGTATTAAGAATATATGGTGTGGGAGGCAAGTTGTTAGAAGCAGTGAAAAGTTTTTATCGAGGATGTAAGGCATGTGTACGTGTAGGAAGAGAGGAAAGTGATTGGTTCTCAGTGAATGTAGGTTTGCGGCAGGGGTGTGTGATGTCTCCATGGTTGTTTAATTTGTTTATGGATGGGGTTGTTAGGGAGGTAAATGCAAGAGTCCTGGAAAGAGGGGCAAGTATGAAGTCTGTTGGGGATGAGAGAGCTTGGGAAGTGAGTCAGTTGTTGTTCGCTGATGATACAGCGCTGGTGGCTGATTCATGTGAGAAACTGCAGAAGCTGGTGACTGAGTTTGGGAAAGTGTGTGGAAGAAGAAAGTTAAGAGTAAATGTGAATAAGAGCAAGGTTATTAGGTACAGTAGGGTTGAGGGTCAAGTCAATTGGGAGGTGAGTTTGAATGGAGAAAAACTGGAGGAAGTGAAGTGTTTTAGATATCTGGGAGTGGATCTGTCAGCGGATGGAACCATGGAAGCGGAAGTGGATCATAGGGTGGGGGAGGGGGCGAAAATTTTGGGAGCCTTGAAAAATGTGTGGAAGTCGAGAACATTATCTCGGAAAGCAAAAATGGGTATGTTTGAAGGAATAGTGGTTCCAACAATGTTGTATGGTTGCGAGGCGTGGGCTATGGATAGAGTTGTGCGCAGGAGGATGGATGTGCTGGAAATGAGATGTTTGAGGACAATGTGTGGTGTGAGGTGGTTTGATCGAGTAAGTAACGTAAGGGTAAGAGAGATGTGTGGAAATAAAAAGAGCGTGGTTGAGAGAGCAGAAGAGGGTGTTTTGAAATGGTTTGGGCACATGGAGAGAATGAGTGAGGAAAGATTGACCAAGAGGATATATGTGTCGGAGGTGGAGGGAACGAGGAGAAGAGGGAGACCAAATTGGAGGTGGAAAGATGGAGTGAAAAAGATTTTGTGTGATCGGGGCCTGAACATGCAGGAGGGTGAAAGGAGGGCAAGGAATAGAGTGAATTGGAGCGATGTGGTATACAGGGGTTGACTTGCTGTCAGTGGAGTGAATCAAGGCATGTGAAGCGTCTGGGGTAAACCATGGAAAGCTGTGTAGGTATGTATATTTGCGTGTGTGGACGTGTGTATGTACATGTGTATGGGGGGGGGGGTTGGGCCATTTCTTTCGTCTGTTTCCTTGCGCTACCTCGCAAGCGCGGGAGACAGCGACAAAGTATAAAAAAAAAAAAAAAAATATATATATATATATATATATATATATATATATATATATATATATATATATATATATATATACATATATATATATACATATATATATATATATATATATATATATATATATATATATATATATATATATATATATATATATATATATATATATATATATATATATCCATTTGCTTTTCTAAGTATTTCTCACATACATTCTTCAAAGCAAACACCTGGTCCACACATCCTCTACCACTTCTGAAACCACACTGCTCTTCCCCAATCTGATGCTCTGTACATGCCTTCACCCTCTCAATCAATACCCTCCCATATAATTTACCAGGAATACTCAACAAACTTATACCTCTGTAATTTGAGCACTCACTCTTATCCCCTTTGCCTTTGTACAATGGCACTATGCACGCATTCCGCCAATCCTCAGGCACCTCACCATGAGTCATACATACATTAAATAACCTTACCAACCAGTCAACAATACAGTCACCCCCTTTTTTAATAAATTCCACTGCAATACCATCCAAACCTGCTGCCTTGCCGGCTTTCATCTTCCGCAAAGCTTTTACTACCTCTTCTCTGTTTACCAAATCATCTTCCCTAACCCTCTCACTTTGCACACCACCTCGACCAAAGCACCCTATATCTGCCACTCTATCATCAAACACATTCAACATACCTTCAAAATACTCACTCCATCTCCTTCTCACATCACCACTACTTGTTATCACCTCCCCATTTGCGCCCTTCACTGAAGTTCCCATTTGCTCCCTTGTCTTACGCACTTTATTTACCTCCTTCCAGAACATCTTTTTATTCTCCCTAAAATTTAATGATACTCTCTCACCCCAACTCTCATTTGCCCTTTTTTCACCTCTTGCACCTTTCTCTTGACCTCCTGTCTCTTTCTTTTATACATCTCCCACTCAATTGCATTTTTTCCCTGCAAAAATCGTCCAAATGCCTCTCTCTTCTCTTTCACTAATACTCTTACTTCTTCATCCCACCACTCACTACCCTTTCTAATCAACCCACCTTCCACTCTTCTCATGCCACAAGCATCTTTTGCGCAATCCATCACTGATTCCCTAAATACATCCCATTCCTCCCCCACTCCCCTTACTTCCATTGTTCTCACCTTTTTCCATTCTGTATATATATATTTATGGATCTGGAGAAGGCATATGATAGAGTTGATAGAGATGCTCTGTGGAAGGTATTAAGAATATATGGTGTGGGAGGCAAGTTGTTAGAAGCAGTGATTATTACCACACATCGCTCTTACCCTATTATTACTTACTCGATCAAACCACCTCACGCCACATATTGTCCTCAAACATCTCATTTCCAGCACATCCACCCTCCTCCGCACAACTCTATCCATAACCCACGCCTCGCAACCATATAACATTGTTGGAACCACTACTCCTTCAAACATACCCATTTTTGCTTTCCGAGATAATGTTCTCGACTTCCACACATTCTTCAACGCTCCCAGAACTTTCGCCCCCTCCCCCACCCTATGATTCACTTCCGGTTCCATGGTTCCATCCACTGCCAAATCCACTCCCAGATATCTAAAACACTTCACTTCCTCCAGTTTTTCTCCATTCAAACTTACCTCCCAGTTGACTTGTCCCTCAACCCTACTGTACCTAATACATGTTTACCTAATGGCGTCCTAGCTTCGTCTCTTCGATGTTTATCAACTGACTTTTATTTCTCTCTTGTGTCTCCCCTGATGATGTGATTATTACCCGAAAGTGCACTTGGGAACTTATCGTGTTTCATTTTACCCGTGGACTCATAGGAATATCTTGATCACGCGCAAATTTGTGATCCTTTCCAACACACACACACACACACACACACACACACACACATATGCATATATATATATATATATATATATATATATATATATATATATATATATATATATATATATATATATATATATATATTCTTTCTTTTAAACTATTCGCCATTTCCCGCGTTAGCGAGGTAGCGTTAAGAACAGAGGACTGGGCCTTTTTTGGAATATCCTCACCTGGCCCCACTCTGTTCCTTCTTTTGGAAAATTAAAAAAAAAATAAAAAAAAACGAGAGGGGAGGATTTCCAGCCCCCCGCTCCCTCCCCTTTTAGTCGCCTTCTACGACACGCAGGGAATACGTGGGAAGTATTCTTAATCCCCTATCCCTATTCATTTATTTTATTTTGCTTTGTCGCCGTCTCCCGCGTCAGCGAGGTAGCGCATGGAAACAAACGAAAGAATGACCCAACCCACCCATATACACATGTATATAGATAAATGCACACACACGCACATATACATACCTATACATTTCAACGTATACATACATATACATACACAGAGATATACATATATACACATGTACATATTCATATATGCTGCCTTCATCCATTCGCGCTGCCACCCTTCCACACATGAAAAGGCACCCCACTTCCCCCGCGTGCGCGCGAGGTAGCGCTAGGAAAAGACAATAAACGCCATATTCGTTCACACCCAGTCTCTAGCTGTCATGTATAATGCACCGAAACCACAGCACCCTTTCAGCATCCAGGCCCCACAAAACTTTCCAAGGTTTACCCCAGACGCTTCACATGCCCTGGTTCAATCCATTGACAAAACGTCGACCCCGGTATACCATATTGTTCCAATTCACTCTATTCCTTGCACGCCTTTCACCCTCCTGTATGTTCAGGCCCCGATCGCTGAAAATCTTTTTCACTCCATCCTTCCACCTCTAATTTGGTCTCCCACTTCACGTTCCTTCCACCTCTGACGCATATATCGTCCTTGTCAATATTTCCTCACTCATTCTCTCCATGTGACCAAATCATTCCAATACACCTTCTGCTCTCTCAGCCACACTCTTTTTATTACCACTTATCTTTCTTACCCTTTCGTTACTTACTCCATCAAACCACCTCACACCACATATTGTCCTCAAACATTTAATTTCCAACACGCACCCTCCTCCGCACAACCCTGTCTATAGCCTATGCCTTGCAACCATGTAACATTGTTGGAACCACTATTCCTTCAAAGAAACATTTTTGCTCTCCAAGATAATGTTCTCGCCTTCCATACTTTCTTCAACGCTCCCAGAACCTTCGCCCCCTTCCCCACCCTGTGACTCACTTCCGGTTCCATATATATATATATATATATATATATATATATATATATATATATATATATATATATATATATATATATATATATATATATATATATATATATAAAGTTTTTATCGAGGATGTAAGGCATGTGTACGTGTAGGAAGAGAGGAAAGTGATTGGTTCTCAGTGAATGTAGGTTTGCGGCAGGGGTGTGTGATGTCTCCATGGTTGTTTAATTTGTTTATGGATGGGGTTGTTAGGGAGGTAAATGCAAGAGTTTTGGAAAGAGGGGCAAGTATGAAGTCTGTTGGGGATGAAAGAGCTTGGGAAGTGAGTCAGTTGTTGTTCGCTGATGATACAGCGCTGGTGGCTGATTCATGTGAGAAACTGCAGAAGCTGGTGACTGAGTTTGGTAAAGTGTGTGGAAGAAGAAAGTTAAGAGTAAATGTGAATAAGAGCAAGGTTATTAGGTACAGTAGGGTTGAGGGTCAAGTCAATTGGGAGGTGAGTTTGAATGGAGAAAAACTGGAGGAAGTGAAGTGTTTTAGATATCTGGGAGTGGATCTGGCAGCGGATGGAACCATGGAAGCAGAAGTGGATCATAGGGTGGGGGAGGGGGCGAAAATTCTGGGGGCCTTGAAGAATGTGTGGAAGTCGAGAACATTATCTCGGAAAGCTAAAATGGGTATGTTTGAAGGAATAGTGGTTCCAACAATGTTGTATGGTTGCGAGGCGTGGGCTATGGATAGAGTTGTGCGCAGGAGGATGGATGTGCTGGAAATGAGATGTTTGAGGACAATGTGTGGTGTGAGGTGGTTTGATCGAGTGAGTAACGTAAGGGTAAGAGAGATGTGTGGAACTAAAAAGAGCGTGGTTGAGAGAGCAGAAGAGGGTGTTTTGAAGTGGTTTGGGCACATGGAGAGGATGAGTGAGGAAAGATTGACCAAGAGGATATATGTGTCGGAGGTGGAGGGAACGAGGAGAAGAGGGAGACCAAATTGGAGGTGGAAAGATGGAGTGAAAAAGATTTTGTGTGATCGGGGGCCTGAACATGCAGGAGGGTGAAAGGAGGGCAAGGTATAGAGTGAATTGGAGCGATGTGGTATACCGGGGTTGACGTGCTGTCAGTGGATTGAATCAAGGCATGTGAAGCGTCTGGGGTAAACCATGGAAAGCTGTGTAGGTATGTATATTTGCGTGTGTGGACGTATGTATATACATGTGTATGGGGGGGGGGGGTTGGGCCATTTCTTTCGTCTGTTTCCTTGCGCTACCTCGCAAACGCGGGAGACAGCGACAAAGTATAATAATAATAATAATAATATATATATATATATATATATATATATATATATATATATATATATATATATATATATATATATATATATATATATTCATACTATTCGCCATTTCCCACGTTAGTGAGGTAGCGTTAAGAACAGAGGACTGAGCCTTTGAAGGAAATCCTCACTTGGCTCCCTTCTCTGTTTCTTCTTTCGGAAAATTAAAAAATGAGAGGGGAGGATTTTCAGCCGCCCGCTCCCTTGTATATATATATATATATATATATATATATATATATATATATATATATATATATATATATATATATATATATATATATATATATATATATATATATATATATATATACCCGTGGACTCATAGGAATATCTTGATCACGCGCAAAATTGTAATCCTTTCCAATATATATATATATATATATATATATATATATATATATATATATATATATATATATATATATACCCGTGGACTCATAGGAATATCTTGATCACGCGCAAAATTGTAATCCTTTCCAGTATATATATATATATATATATATATATATATATATATATATATATATATATATATATATATATATATATATATATACTGGAAAGGATTACAATTTTGCGCGTGATCAAGATATTCCTATGAGTCCACGGGGAAAATGAATCACGATAAGTTCCCAAGTGCACTTTCGTGTAATAATCACATCATTAGGGGAGACACAAGAGAGAAATATAACAGTCAGCTGATATACATCGACGAGACGAAGCTAGGGCGCCATTTTATTAAAGATGCGATTGTCCAAGACATACGACGAGCGTTCATAAACTTATCATTTTACAAATTTCATCAACAATAAAGTTTTCTAATTCGTATAGACCATCACTAATATTAAGATTATAATTCTTTGTGTATTTGATAATAGAAGATTCAATTATATTTCTCGTTGGTAACAGAGTAAGAGTTAATTACTGGGATGGCATTACTCCAGTCAATACAATGATCATAGTTTTTAACGTGTTAAACAAGGCATTTGATTCTTGTCCCGTTCTTAAACTATATTTATGTTGCTTAAGCCTAACAGAAAGATCCTTACCAGTCTGCCAAACATAAGATTTATCACAATTCCCACATGGCACTTTATAGATGCATCCAAGAGAATTTTCTGGTGAATTCCTGATCAAGATATTCTTTATAGTATTATTGTTGCTAAAGGCAACATTTACATTAAAGGATTTAAGCAACATGGGAAGTAAAGTAAAATTATTATTATAAGGGAGAACTAAAAGATTCTTGGTGTCAATGGGAGGTTCGGGCTCAACTCTATAAAATGATTTCTTTGCTAACTTAAGGGATTTATCAGTGAAAGATCTAGGGTACTTTAACTTAGATCCAATACAATATATCTTCTGAAACTCATCATCAATAAACTCGACTGCAAATACGTAATGCCCTAAGGAACATAGATTGAAATGATGATAATTTAACTCTGTCATGTTGAGATGAGTAATAATGGATATATGAGCATACATTGGTAGGTTTTCTGTATATGCTAAACTTAAACTTGTTTCCTTGCCTATGGATCATGCAATCTAAAAATGGTAACATACCATTATTTTCATTTTCTACAGTAAATTTGATGGAAGGTACTAAATTGTTAAGTAGGGGGAGAAATATTTGTAAATTTTCATTTGTTGGCCAAACACAAAGAACATCATCTACATACCTAAACCAAATTGCATTAGCAGGTAAGATATCCTTTAGTAATTTTGTTTCAAAAAATTCCATATAAAGATTAATTAGTACGGGTGAAAGAGGGTTACCCATTGCCATACCAAATTTTTGAGCACAATAATCTCCATTGAATTGAAATACACAGTCTTTTACACACAATTTTATCAGCTCAATGAAAACAGACTTTGAAACAGGTAAATGAATATCATCCAAGACATCAAATGAATATTCTAAAAGGTCATCAACTGGAACTTTAGTGAAAAGTGGGGAAACATCAAAGCAAACTAATTTCAAATCAAAATTAACATTGATATTGTTTAGCTTGTTGACTAAATCTATATTGTTCATGATATTAGAATCTGATACCTTACCCACTAAAGGGCTTACTTAATAAAGAAACTAAACAATTTGACAATTTATATGTGATGGAGCCTACTGAACTCACTATAGGTCTTGCTGGAAAATTCTGTTTATGTGTTTTGATAAGTCCATACATATATGGCAATGAAGGGGACAAAGATGAGAAACTTTTGATAAGAGAACTATTACCTTTCAACAACAACTTCATTTTTACTAAGTTTAGAATATGTTGTGTCATCACTTAAAAGATCATTAATTTTAGATAGTTACTTTTGTCTAAAATCACAACAGTGTTAGCCTTATCTGCTTTAGTAATATGTATATCCTTGTCTTTTTTTAAGGTGTTAATAGCTCTTACAAATCTTAGGGCAATGATAGATTAAGGAAAGAACGCAACAGGCTACAAATGTCACTAAATTGTAAGTTGGACCATCTTATCAAAAACAGCGACTGGACCAAGAACACAAACCCTTCTTTTGTGATAAACCTGTCTAATAAACAATTAGATAAGAATTCCTTGTGGGCATTAGGCCATGTCTAAGTTTTGTGTGCTCTAACAGGGAAGCCAGCTGTGTTATCACAAAGTCTCTTTGAAATTTAGAGTAATACAGTAATTCAAGTAATGATGAAATTAATATCTGTAAGGGTTTGGTGTATGCCAGTCTGTCAAAACCAGTTGAACCTAATTGCCCTAATTGCCTAATTGTACGGCACATGTCATCGCAGCAATTTCCATGTAGGATTACGCCATGTGTAAAAGTTTATTGTTTACGGTACTTAAGTATGTACATACAGTGATACAGTTTCAAATAAGGTCACCACGAAAATGTATCGAGTGTGGAAAAGTGACAAAGTGGAACATTGACAAGGTGACGTAGCGGTCATTAATCTGGGAAAGTGAAATGATCGCCTTGGCAACCCAACGTGATTTCAAGTCACGCAGTAAACAGACGAGACGAAGTTGTGGGACTTTTCAGTACCTTATGACTTACCCAGCATGCAGATATACCATTCAACATCCACTAAGAAATCCCGGTAAGCTAGCACCTTGATTTCTTACGAAAGGTGTCTTATAAAGTGTGCAAGGCTCACCCATTGTGAGGGTAAGGAGCCAATAATGTGTCTACAAGAGACACTGGCAAATTCGATTCCAACAGAGCAGCACGAGAGGCGTGGCAAGCAGCTTGTGTGTCCCGTGCAGCATGTGTGAATATTAAGGACTTGCTTCTGGCGTGACTAAGTGAACGCTGTTGTAAGAAACGCGAGCACGGACGGACTAACCTGACGTGGAGGACGTGGTGCCATGTCCTGGCCAGACACACCCACGTCCATAGACCCGGCTGCCGTCCAGCTGCTAAAAATCCAGCTAAATTTAGACCATGTGTTACACACTCAAGTGAACTTTCAGCACCAGAGAACAAGGAGCCCCGTGCATTTGAGAATTCGAATATTCAGTCACTATTAGCATTTGTGTTAGGATGCATGTGACATTATTTCTGATACTGTGAGTAGCCTTAGATATTTGATATTAAGTAAACGTCAGCTGACCCACGCATAATGATTATGTTAGTAGTGTTACAACCAGTTAGATATTAAGAGTCCAGTCACTGTTTACCTACGTACATTTGATTGTCAGGTTATGTATACCCATGTCATTCTACTTAGGTATGTAATGTAAGAAGGTTATTGGCTTTTCCTTAACCCACAGAAAAGTGAGTAGTCAAAGTATGCTTAGCAGTCCATTGGCCTAGTTGGGTCATTAATGTCTTAATTAAGGGGTTTTACTTAAACTATGGCCATGGGTCCACATGGTAATCTCACTTGAACATGATCAACCATCAAATGATAATCTCTAGGAAGTACTACTAGCAATGATAACACCACGACACACGCATGTATATACATACACGACCACACACACACACACACACACACACACACACACACACACGCACACATATATATATATATATATATATATATATATATATATATATATATATATATATATATATATATATATATATTTATATATATATATATATATATATATATATATATATATATATATATATATATATATATATATATATATATATATATATTTATATATATATATATATATATATATATATATATATATATATATATATATATATATATATATATTTTTTTTTTTTTTTTTTTTTCATACTATTCGCCATTTCTCGTATTTGCGAGGTAGCGTTAAGAACAGAGAACTGGGCCTTTGAGGGAATATCCTCACCTTTCTTTTGGAAAAAAAAAAAAAGATGAGAGAAGGATTTCCAGCCCCCCGCTTCCTTTCCTTTTAGTCGCCTTCTACGACACGCAGAGAATACGTGGGAAGTATTCTTTCTCCCCGGAATATCCTCATATATATATATATATATATATATATATATATATATATATATATATATATATATATATATATATATATATATATATATATATATATGTATATATCTTCTGTTTCTCCTTTTAGAAAGTTAAAATACGAGGGGAGGGTTTCTAGCCCCCCCCCGCTCCCGTCCCCTTTAGTCGCCTTCTACGACACGTGAGGAATGCGTGGGAAGTATTCTTTCTCCTCTGTCCCCAGGGATAATGATGGGTGATTTGAATGCAAAGGTGAGTAATATGGCTGTTGAGGGAATGATTGGTGTACATGGGGTGTTTAGTGTTGTAAATGGAAATGGTGAAGAGCTTGTAGATTTATGTGCTGAAAAAGGACTGGTGATTGGGAATACCTGGTTTAAAAAGAGAGATATACATAAATATACGTATGTAAGTACGAGAGATGGCCAGAGAGCGTCATTGGATTACGTGTTAATTGATAGGCGTGCGAAAGAGAGACTTTTGGATGTTAATGTGCTGAGAGGTGCAAGTGGAGGGATGTCTAATCATTATCTTGTGGAGGCTAAGGTAAAGATTTGTATGGGTTTTCAGAAAAGAAGAGTGAATGTTGGGGTGAAGAGAGTGGTGAGAGTAAGTGAGCTTGGGAAGGAGACTGATGAGAGAGAGATGATGATGATGATAGAAAAGTCCCTTCCGAGGAGGGGCGGGAAAAGAGAGGGGGGGGGGGGTGAAGAGCAAGAATTGTTAGAGGAAGTGAATTTTAGTGGGAGGAAAAGAGCCAGGGCTTAACCCAGCTTGCATTGGAAAAAATATGTTAATAAGAGCTGAGATGATGAGTGGAGGGCAAGGTTTTATTTAGTTATTTATTTATTTTTTTTCACTTTATCTTATTCTGTTTTATTTATTCTTTATTTTTTTTAATATATATATATTTTTTTCTTTTTTTTTTGGATATAGGAGGAGATGGATCATATCTCTGGCCGATGGACACTGATTTGACCAAGGCGTTCCCCTGCACGGACTTAGCAGCAAGATCTATAGAGGTTTTTAGTTTTTTAATATATTGGCACTGGATGTTGTCCAGGTTGTATATTGAACATGTTACCTGGGTGGTCTATTCCCAGGAGATTGTTGAAGTAATCAATCCAGTGAGTATGATGTATTGGAAATCGCTCTACTTGTCTTTCAAACAATTTCCTCCAGTAGATGTTTAGAGGAGGGATTCGTGCTCTCTCGTGAAGTTCTGTGTTCCTGACGAACTCGTGCCATTTGATGTTAAAAACCCAACGTAGAGCTTTGTTCTGAATGATTTGGAGTGCACGGATGTTGGATTTGGCTCCGGGTTCGAGAGCTGAAGGGGCGTATGTGATAAGAGGTCGTATTAATGCTTTGTAGAGGTGCAATTTGGTTTTGAATTGCGCCTCTCTGAATCTATACAATTTTGCGAGCTCCGCTCTCGCAATAGCCGCTCTAGACTGTATATGTCGGTTCATCCTCAGGTATACATCATAGTTT
Organism: Panulirus ornatus; assembly: GCF_036320965.1. Taxonomy (NCBI): domain Eukaryota; kingdom Metazoa; phylum Arthropoda; class Malacostraca; order Decapoda; family Palinuridae; genus Panulirus; species Panulirus ornatus. Next base: position 42,970,707 of record NC_092232.1, read on the forward strand.
AGGCCCAGGACAGTGTTGGTGTTTGAGATAGGAATGGGTACCTGACGGTGTATACGGGAGTGTAGGTAGACATTAGTTATGTTGTATCTCTGACGTACATTAAAGTAGGATATGTTGGATTTGGCAGGATTTGTTTTAATCCTCCATTGTAACTCCCAGAGCGAAATGTGGTCAATTTCCTGTTGGGTTCTATTGATTAAGTGTGTGAGGGTTCTGGCTCTGATTAGCTGCGTGACATCATCTACATATTGGAGAGTGATGGAGTCCAGGTGTGTAGGATTGGGAAGATCATTTGAGTAGAGTGTGTAGAGAGTAGGGGCCAGCGCAGAGCCTTGGGGTATACCGGCATTAAGGAGGAAGTAGTTTCAGTAAGTGTTTCTGTATTTGATTCGGGTTTTCCTGTTGCTAAGATAGTTAGAGAGAAGCTTAATGATGGGTCGTGGGAGTTGGAATTGGGTGCTTAGTTTATACCTCAATCCATCGTGCCACACGATGTCAAAGGCTTTTTCAACATCTTTTGTGATGAGTGCGGTCATTTTGTGTGTCCGTGTGTTGTTTCTTATGTGGTTCGTAATGATGTTGAGTTCATCTTGTGTGGAGTGATGTTGGTGAAAGCCAAACTGTTTGTGTGAGAGTAGGTTGTTGTTTGTAAGGTGTTGTCTAAGTCTGTTGTTTATGATTCTTTCAAATGTCTTCCCAATGGACTCAAGTAGGCTGATGGGTCTGTTGTTCATTGGGTCTCTGTTGGATTTGTTGGGTTTAGGTATCATTGTGGTTGTTGCAGTTTTGAAGTCCGCGGGAAAATAGCCTGAGGTTAGTGCCGCGTTGAAGAGGGAGGTTATGGCTCTAATAGTGTTGTCAAGGAGATGTGTAAGTAGCTGGTAACCAATGACTGAGTTACCTGGTGCTACTCTGGGCGATTTTAGGCGGAGGAATTTGACCTCGCTCGATCTTATGGGAGTTAAGGTGGTTGTGTGAAACTGATTGCAGGTGTATGATCTGTTTTAGGTAGAAGTGACTGGGTCTGTTTTGTATGTGTTGTGACAATTTGAGTGTTTTCGTACACCAGAGGGTGAGGGGGTGAGGGTGAACGATACCTTCCCAGTGTTTTTGAATAATGTTGGCGATGTCTTGTGGGTTATGGTGTAGTGTTGTCGTCATTTAGCCCATTAAAGTCTGTTTTTGGTGTTCCTTTGAGTTTCCGGATTCTGCTTCAAACCTCTTGAGGAGATTTAATTCGGTGTTGTTCTGTTGTGGTGATGAGAGATTTCCAGTGTCTACTGTGGTCTTCTAGAAGGCTGTTGAGTGTGTGGTTTCGTAGGGATGTGAGGTCCCACCGTACTAGGCCGATCTGTTTCGTTTCAAAGCGTCGACGGTAACACGAGATTCTTGTTGTTTTTGGAGAGGGAAAGGAGTATCTTGAAGTGAATGAAGATTTGGGGATAGAAATGTTAGCTGCCTGTGTGATTGTTTCATATATATGTTCTATTTCTGTGTCTATTAGTGTTATTGGGCGATTTTCATAGTTTGTGGTGTTAGTGCAGTTGGAGAGAGTGTCTTTGAAGTTCTCCCAGTCTGCTCTTTTGTAGTGGTAGTGTGAGGGTGATGGGACAAGGATAGGGTTAGACGAGAGATGAAGAAAGATAGGGATGTGGTCGGAACCACACAGTGTCCTGGAGACAAGAAATTATGGAGATAATTACTGGCTCTGTTGGAGAAGACAATATCAGGTTTGCCTTTTCCTCCTGGGCCAGTGAAGACGGTGTGAAGTAAGGTCCAAGGGAGTTAAGACGTTTGTAAGAGTATAAAGCGAATAAGTCATCACCATGAGAATTGTTTCTGTTGTGGTGGAAGGTTCTGTGTTGGGCGTTGAGGTCAGCTAGAAGGTAGACTGGGATATGTGTGTGATTGAATACTGTGTAGAAATCATGGAGTGGAATGGTAGTGTTGGGTCGAGAGTATGTAGTGCAGAAGATAATGAAGCCATGTATTGTGTTTATCTTAACTGCTAGAAAGTGTTCGTATTGCCATGAGGTGGCGAGGTATTCGTGTTCGATGGTGTTGCGTGTAAGAATGGCGACTCCCTCGTGTCTACTGTCTGGAGACTGTCGTGATGTATACCCACAATGTCTGATCTTGTACCCGTTGGTGATACATGTGCTGTTAAGTATCACAACATCGGGTCTCTTATCTTCGAGAAGTGTGGCAATCAGATAACGGCTACTGTGATAGCTACGCACGTTAAACTGCAAGATCTTAAGCATTTACGATTTTTGGAAGTTTGTCGGCCTTCTGCATCTAGGGTCGATGACGGCCGCTGACCCACCGTTGGGGTATCTAACTTGTAGCATGTTTCTAGTCTGGAGTCGGGACTTATCTGGTGAAGGAGAGGAGAGGGGAGAGGAGAGGAGAGGGGAGAGGGTGGACATCGACTATTTGAAAGTCGGGTTTGACCAGAGGAGTGTTGTCAGGTGTGTCGGCAAGGTCAGGTTCTGGGGCTCCTCTGGGAGGGTTAGGCGCGGGAGGAAGGGTGTGGGTGGAGGGGGAGGACTTCTGTGTGGAGGTTCAGGGGGGACTGTCGTGGTGGTGGAAGTTGAGACGGACGGGGTGAGAGAGGAATCGGTATTTGGAGAGACAGTAGGATTGTTGGTGTTGGGTTGGGGGGTTGTGGATGGAGTTGTGTTAGGGGGTGCGGAGGGGGTATTGGAAGTTGGGAGGGTGACAGGTTGTGTTGTTGGGGGAGAGTTGGAAGTGTTACTTGGGGTCTCGTGGGATACATTATCGTTAGGGGTCAGGGAGGCAGACGAGACAGAGGTCTGGGAGGGATGGTGGTTGGCGGGGGAGGTGAGGAGTTTAGGTGGAGTTCGTACATTTGGTAGGTTGTTGTGAGCAAGCAACAAATCGAGAATTCTAATGAACTCCGACTTATCTTCCCTGCTCAGGAACAGTGCCTTAAGGTAGCACGCGTGCATCCTACCTTGTAGGGTGAGGAGGTCTGAAGAATTAGTAGATGGGACAGGAGAGGCTTGGGTGGCAGGGGGAGGAGCGGCAGCAGCAGCCACTGTTGCGTAGAGGTGAGGGTTTGTGGAAGGAGGTGAGTTGGTTCTTTGTGCTTGATGCACTGCGCGGAGTTGCTCCTTCTTACGTGGGCACAGTCCAGATACAGCAACGTGTTCACCTTTACAGTTAACACACTTCGCTGCCTGAGCCTTGCACTCACGAAAACCATGACCAGTTTCCGCGCATTGACTACATGTTTGATGGGGTTCTTTACAGCTCTTAGTCTCATGTCCGTATTGCAGACATTTGTAACATTGTTGAACGTCGAGATAGTCATCTTTTTTCAGGGATTTTGCAGGCACAGAGATCATGGGGAACAGGACTCCCCGGGAGGGCAGGCGATCGGCCTCGGTCGGGTTTGAACATTGAATTTTTATTGATTTAGAGTTGTTAGGTTTATAAACGCTGATGACGTTGACTTCGTCTTTTTTTCACCATTGATGGCTTCAACAATTTCCGAGGGGCTGAGGGACAAGATAGATGCATCGACATTATAGAAAATAATGGTACATCTAGCTTGAAGGGGCCAGCTGTCCTGAACGATTTGGTAGTTATTTTTTGATAGTTCATCGAGGAGAGGCTTGGATAGGATTGTGTCTAAATCACTATCTATGCCCAAGCAGATTTTAAATTGATATTTATTCGTAGGGAATTGAATTACCGTAGTGGAACGGATCTCAGTGGTCTTGAAAACAATGGATAGGAGTTCGAACGTGGAAGGGGGACAATCTGTTTTTAGAAATTTAAGTCGTATGTCGGGCGGCATGTTGGTGGCATCAGTGTCATAGTGCTTGAAAATGTGGGTAAGGGACGCTCGGCGGTCCAGGGTAGGGGAGAGTGAGTGTGAGGGTCTCCACCCCGTCAGGTGAGAACAGGTCTACTCCAAGCTAC
>NC_092232.1:42974757-43029757 GCF_036320965.1 Panulirus ornatus
GAGAGTATCCCTGGGGATAGGGGAGAAAGAATACTTCCCACGCATTCCTCGCGTGTCGTAGAAGGCGACTAGAGGGGACGGGAGCGGGAGGCCAGAAATCCTCCCCTCCTTGCATTTTAAATTTCTAAAATGGGAAACAGAAGAAGGAGTCACGCGGGGAGTGCTCATCCTCCTCGTAGGCTCAGATTGGGGTGTCTAAATGTGTGTGGATGTAACCAAGATGTGAAGAAAGGAGAGATAGGTAGTATGTTTGAGGAAAGGAACCTGGATGTTTTGGCTCTGAGTGAAACGAAGCTCTATGGTAAAGGGGAAGAGTGGTTTGGGAATGTCTTGGGAGTAAAGTCAGGGGTTAGTGAGAGGACAAGAGCAAGGGAAAGAGTAGCACTACTCCTGAATCAGGAGTTGTGAGAGTATGTGATAGAGTATAAGAAAGTAAATTCTAGATTAATATGGGTAAAACTGAAAGTTGATGGAGAGAGATGGGTGATTATTGGTGCATATACACCTGGGCATGAGAAGAAAGATCATGAGAGGCAAGTGTTTTGGGAGCAGCTGAATGAGTGTGTTAGTGGTTTTGATGCACGAGACCGGGTTATAGTTATGGGTGATTTGAATGCAAAGGTGAGTAAGGTCGCAGTTGAGGGAATAATTGGTATACATGGGGTGTCCAGTGTTGTAAATGGAAATGGTGAAGAGCTTGTAGATTTATGTGCTGAAAAAGGAGTGGTAATTGGGAATACCTGGTTTAAAAAGCGAGATATACATAAGTATACGTATGTAAGTAGGAGAGATGGCCAGAGAGCGTTATTGGATTACGTGTTAATTGACAGGCGCGCGAAAGAGAGACTTTTGGATGTTAATGTGCTGAGAGGTGCAACTGGACGGATGTCTGATCAATATCTTGTGGAGGCGAAGGTGAAGACTGGTATGGGTTTTCAGAAAAGAAGAGAGAATGTTGGGGTGAAGAGAGTGGTGAGAGTAAGTGAGCTTGGGAAGGAGACTTGTGTCAGGAAGTACCAGGAGAGACTGAGTACAGAATGGAGAAAGGTTAGAACAAAGGAGGTAATGGGAGTGGGGGAGGAATGGATGTATTTAGGGAAGCAGTGATGGCTTACGCAAAAGATGCTTGTAGCATGAGAAGCGTGGGAGGTGGGTTGATTAGAAAGGGTAGTGAGTGGTGGGATGAAGAAGTAAGATTATTAGTGAATGAGAAGCGAAAGGCATTTGGACGATCTTTGCAGGGAAAAAATGCAAATGAGTGGGAGATGTATAAAAGAAAGAGACAGGAGGTGCAAGAGGTGAAACAGAGGGCAAATGAGAGTTGGGGTGACAGAGTATCATTAAATCTTACGGAGAATAAAAAGATGTTCTGGAAGGAGGTTAATAAAGTGCGTAAGACAAGGGAGCAAATGGGAACTTCAGTGAAGGGCGCTAATGGGGAAGTGATAACAAGTAGTGGTGATGTGAGAAGGAGATGGAGTGAGTATTTTGAAGGCTTGTTGAATGTGTTTGATGATAGAGTGGCAGATATAGGTGTGTTGTGGTCGAGGTGGTGTGCAAAGTGAGAGGGTTAGGGAAAATGATTCGGTAAACAGAGAAGAGGTAGTAAAAGCTTTGCGGAAGATGAAAGCCGGCAAGGCAGTGGGTTTGGATGGTATTGCAGTGGAATTTATCAAAAAAGGGGGTGACTGTATTGTTGACTGGTTGGTAAGGTTATTTAATGTATTCATGATTCATGGTAAGGTGCCTGAGGATTGGCGGAATGCGTGCATAGTGCCATTGTATAAAGGCAAAGTGGATAAGAGTGAGTGCTCAAATTACAGAGGTATAAGTTTGTTGAGTATTCCTGGTAAATTATATGGGAGGATATTGATTGAGAGGGTGAAGGCAGGTACAGAGCATCAGATTGGGGAAGAGCAGTGTGGTTTCAGAAGTGGTTGAGGATGTGTGGATCAGGTGTTTGCTTTCAAGAATGTATGTGAAATACTTAGAAAAGCAAATGGATTTGTATGTAGCATTTATGGATCTGGAGAAGGCATATGATAGAGTTGATAGAGATGCTCTGTGGAAGGTACTAAGAATATATGGTGTGGGAGGCAAGTTGTTAGAAGCAGTGAAAAGTTTTTATCGAGGATGTAAGGCATGTGTACGTGTAGGAAGAGAAAGAAAGTGATTGGTTCTCAGTGAATGTGAGCTTACGGCAGGGGTGTGTGATGTCTCAATGGTTGTTTAATTTGTTTATGGATGGGATTGTTAGGGAGGTGAATGCAAGAGTTTTGGAAAGATGTGCAAGTATGCAGTCTGTTGTGGATGAGAGAGCTTGGGAAGTGAGTCAGTTGTTGTTCGCTGATGATACATCGCTGGTGGCTGATTCGGATGAGAAACTGCAGAAGCTGGTGACTGAGTTTGGTAAAGTGTGTGAAAGAAGAAAGTTAAGATTAAATGTGAATAAGAGCAAGGTTATTAGGTACAGTAGGGTTGAGGGACAAGTCAATTGGGAGGTAAGTTTGAATGGAGAATAACTGGAGGAAGTAAAGTGTTTTAGATATCTGGGAGTGGATCTGGAAGCGGATGTAACCTTGGAAGCGGAAGTGAATCATAGGGTGGGGGAGGGGGCGAAAATCCTGGGAGCCTTGAGGAATGTGTGGAAGTCGAGAACATTATCTCCGAAAGCAAAAATGGCTATGTTTGAAGGAATAGTGGTTCCAACAATGTTGTATGGTTGCGAGGCGTGGGCTATGGATAGAGTTGTGCGCAGGAGGGTGGATGTGCTGGAAATGAGATGTTTGAGGACAATATGTGGTGTGAGGTGGTTTGATCGAGTAAGTAACGTAAGGGTAAGAGAGATTTGTGGAAATAGAGAAAAGCGTGGTTGAGAGGGCAGAAGAGGGTGTTTTGAAATGGTTTGGGCACATGGAGAGAATGAGTGAGGAAAGACTGACCAAGAGGATATATGTGTCGGAGGTGGAAGGAACGAGAAGTGGGAGACCAAATTGGAGGTAGAAAGATGGAGTGAAAAAGATTTTGTGTGATCGGGGCCTGAACATGCAGGAGGGTGAAAGGCGGGCAAGGAATAGAGTGAATTAGATCGATGTGGTATACCGGGGTCGACGTGCTGTCAATGGATTGAATCAGGGCATGTGAAGCGTCTGGGGTAAACCATGGAAAGTTGTGTGGGGCCTGGATGTGGAAAGGGAGCTGTGGTTTCGGGCATTATTGCATGACAGCTAGAACGAATGGGGCCTTTGTTGTCTTTTCCTAGCGCTACCTCGCACACATGAGGGGGAAGGAGGGTGTTATTCCATGTGTGGCGAGGTGGCGATGGAAATGAATGAAGGCAGACAGTGTGAATTGTGTGCATGTGTATATATGTATATGTCTGTGTGTGTATATATATGTGTACACTGAGATGTATGGCTATGTATATTTGCGTGTGGGGACGTGTATGTATATACATATGTATGGGGGTGGGTTGGGCCATTTCTTTCGTCTGTTTCCTTGCGCTACCTTACAAACGCGGGAGACAGCGACAAAGCAAAATAAATAATAAATATATATATATATATATATATATATATATATATATATATATATATATATATATATATATATATATATATATATATATATATATATATATATATACATATATATATATATATATATATATATATATATATATATATATATATATATATATATATATATATATATATATATATATATATATATATATATATATATATATCCATAGAGTGTAAGAAAGTAAACTCTAGATTGATATGGGTAAAACTGAAAGTGGATGGAGAGAGGTGGGTGGTTATTGGTGCATATGCACCTGGCCATGAGAAGAAAGATCATGAGAGGCAAGTGATTTGGGAGCAGCTAAGTGAGTGTGTTAGTAGTTTTGATGCACGAGACCAGGTTATAGTGATGGGTGATTTGAATGCAAAGGTGAGTAATGTCGCAGTTGAGGGAAAAATTGGTGTATATGGAGCGTTCAGTGTTGTAAATGGAAATGGTGAAGAGCTTGTAGATTTATGTGCTGAAAAAGGACTGGTAATTGGGAATACCTGGTTTAAAAAGAGATATACATAAGTATACGTATGTAAGTAGGGGAGATGGCCAGAGAGCGTTATTGGATTACGTGTTAATTGACAGGCGCGCGAAAGAGACACTTTTGGATGTTAATGTGCTGAGAGGTGCAACTGGAGGGATATCTAATCACCATTTTGTGGAGGCGAAGGTGAAGATTTGTAGAAGTTTTCAGAAAAGAAGAGAGAATGTTGGGGTGAAGAGAATGGTGAAAGTAAGTGAGCTTGGGAAGGAGATTTGTGTGAGGAAGTACCAAGAGAGACTGAGTACAGAATGGAAAAAGGTGAGAAAAAAAAGACGTCAGGAGAGTGGGGGAGGAATGGGATGTGTTTAGGGAAGCAGTGATGGCTTGCGCAAAAGATGCTTGTGGCATGAGAAGCGTGGGAGGTGGGTTGATTAGAAAGGGTAATGAGTGGTGGGATGAAGAAGTAAGATTGTTATTGAAAGAGAAGAGAGAGGCATTTCGACGATTTTTGCAGGGAAATAATGCAAATGAGTGGGAGATGTATAAAAGAAAGAGGCAGGAGGTTAAGAGAAAGGTGCAAGAGGTGAAAAAGAGGGCAAATGAGAGTTAGGGTGAGAGAATATCATTAAATTTTAGGGAGAATAAAAAGATGTTTTGGAAGGAGGTAAATAAAGTGCGTAAGACAAGGAAATCAATGGGAACTGCAGTGAAGGGGGCTAATGGGGAGGTGATCACAAGTAGGGGTGATGTGAGAAGGAGATGGAGTAAGTATTTTGAAGGTTTGTTGAATGTGTTTGATGATAGAGTGGCAGATATAGGGTGCTTTGGTAAAGGTGGTGTGCAAAGTGAGAGGGTTAGGGAGAATGATTTGGTAAACAGAGAAGAGGTAGTAAAAGCTTTACAGAAGATGAAAGCCGGCAAGGCAGCGGGTTTGTATGGTATTGCAGTGGAATTTATTAAAAAAGGGGGTGACAGTATTTTTAAGTGGTTGGTAAGATTATTTAATGTATGTATGACTCATGGTGAGGTGCCTGAAGACTGGCGGAATGCTTGCATTGTGCCATTGTACAAAGGCAAAGGGGATAAAAGTGAGTGCTCAAATTACAGAGGTATAAGTTTGCTGAGTATTCCTGGGAAATTATATGGGAGGGTATTGATCAAGAGGGTGAAGGAATGTACAGAGCATCAGATTGGGGAAGAGCAGCGTGGTTTCTGAAGTTGTAGAGGATGAGTGGATCAGGTGTTTGCTTTGAAGAATGTATGTGAGAAATACTTAGAAAAGCAAATGGATTTGTATGAAGCATTTATGGATTTGGAGAAGGCATACAATAGAGTTGATGGAGATGCGCTGTGAAGGCATTAAGAATATATGGTGTGGGAGGCAAGTTGTTAGAAGCAGTGAAAAGTTTTTATCGAGGATGTAAGGCATGTGTACGTGTAGGAAGAGAAGAAAGTGATTGGTTCTCAGTGAATGTAGGCTTACGGCAGGGGTGTGTGATGTCTCAATGGTTGTTTAATTTGTTTATGGATGGGATTGTTAGGGAGGTGAATGCAAGAGTTTTGGAAAGATTTGCAAGTATGCAGTCTGTTGTGGATGAGAGAGCTTGGGAAGTGAGTCAGTTGTTGTTCGCTGATGATACAGCGCTGGTGGCTGATTCGTGTGAGAAGCTGCAGAAGCTGGTGACTGAGTTTGGTAAAGTGTGTGAAAGAAGAAAGCTGAGAGTAAATGTGAATAAGAGCAAGGTTATTAGGTACAGTAGTGTTGAGGGACAAGTCAATTGGGAGGTAAGTTTGAATGGAGAAAAACTGGAGGAAGTGAAGTGTTTTAGATATCTGGCAGTGGATTTGGTAGCGGATGGAACCATGGAAGCGGAAGTGAATCATAGGGTGGGGGAGGGGGCGAAAGTTCTGGGAGCGTTGAAGAATGTGTGAAAGTCGAGAACATTATCTCGGAAAGCAAAAATGGGTATGTTTGAAGGAATAGTGGTTCCAGTAATGTTATATGGTTGCGAGTCGTGGGCTATAGATAGAGTTGTGTGCAGGAGGGTGGATGTGCTGGAAATAAGATGTTTGAGGACAATATGTGGTGTGAGGTGGTTTGATCGAGTAAGTAATAATAGGGTAAGAGGGATGTGTGGTAATACAAAGAGTGTAGTTGAGTGAGCAGAAGAGGGTATATATATATATATATATATATATATATATATATATATATATATATATATATATATATATATATATATATATATATATATATATATATATATATATATATATATATATATATATTTTTCTTTTTTTTTTTTCTTTCAAACTATTCGCCATTTCCCGCGTTAGCAAGGAAGCGTTAAGAACAGAGGACTGGGCCTCTGAGGGAATATCCTAACCTGGCCCCCTTCTCCGTTCCTTCTTTTGGAAAACTAAAAAAAAAAACAAGAGGGGAGGATTTCCAGCCCCCCGCTCCCTCCCCTTTTAGTTGCCTTCTACGACACGCAGGGAATACGTGGGAAGTATTCTTTCTCCCCTATCCCCAGGGATAATATATACGTGTATATATATATATATATATATATATATATATATATTGTTACGGACTCAACACTTATTATCGCAAGGTCGCCAGTAACATATATATGTTACAAATACTCTACTGGTCCTCGCCTTTGCAAGGACGGTAGATTTGTAATATAGCACAACTCAGGATAACGCTATCTTAACGTTATAGGGTTAAAACAAACACCAAGGTTAGAATTACTTATAATGAAAAGAATTCAAATGTACAAGGTGAACACATAAATCAGGCACGAATCATTTACGTTAACACTGAACATGAGTTTAACATTGAACATATGTTAACATTCCAGATAAGATTTCAAACCAGGAGATCTCTTTCCGTTGACACTGTTCGATAGCATTACATTCAGTTAGATTCTGACGTGACACAGTAAACATAGTCGTTGCACTTAGCTAACCTGACGCAACACAGTAACATCATTGTTATGCTTAGTTAAGGTTGACTTGACACAGTAACATATCATTACACATAGTTAAGCTTGGAATGACACATCGTCGTTACACTTAGTTAAACTTGACTTGACACAGTAAACATCTTACAACCTAGTTAAACTTGACGGGACACAGTAACATCTTACAACCTAGGGCAGCGGTGGCTACGGGGTTCGAGACAGGGAAAGCCTACATTACCTTGCTGGGCGCGAGACTGGTGAAGGAATCAAGGTCTCAGACGATCGTCTGAGCTTTTATCTGAATGACCAGCAAGGCAAGAACAGCTGGCCACGCCTCGACCCGCCACCTAGTTCTACTATAGGTCACAATGACACAATTGCCCTTGATAGGTCAAGAGACTGGCTGACACGCCCTCTTCTCGACTTGATTGGCCGAAGGAGGCCTAAGGTCCGGCCTACATATGTGGCGTGCATCCAAAATCCTCTGTTCCTTTGTCCACGCCGGCAGCGAGCGCACGTGACGACATACCGTAGCAGTTCCCATGGTTGGACCTGACGCCGTTGACCTAACGTTTGGGTGCTAGAGGTCCGGTCAAGATCTGGGTCAAAACATGATTACTAAGGCAATCAACACGGTCAGGGAGGGTGAGATCCGAGATGATAGTAGCCGCTCCCTACACCCAGGCACGCCATACACAGAGATACACCAAGACACATATACGAACATGTGGACACAAACACACGTGTTCGTAACACCCCCCTCCTTAAAGTAGAAAATTCCTAGAAGAGGAATTTTCTAGCGTTAAGAGCGGGATAAACAATCAGCCAACACATTATGTGCGCCAGCAATATGGTGAATGTCTAAACTGTACTCTTGAAAAAGAAAAACAAGGCCCACCTGATTAATATCTGACTCCGATCCCATAACTTAACATTTTGAAAGAGGTTGGTAGTCAGTACACTCTAAACTGATTGCCTGAAGGACACAAATACATAAAGTGTTATAACATAAATAACAGACAAAGGTTCCTTCTCCATGGTGGCTATCTGCTTGGGCTCAACCCTCTCTCTGTCCTCCTGCATGAGGACCTCACCAGCGTCAGCATCGCTGGCATTCACAGCTAATCTGGTTGGAGCCTACAAAATATAACAGTTAAAAAAAGTAGTGTTCCTAATTGATGAGAGAGACTGTCTCACACTGCTCATTCCAAACATCAATAACTCTGTCAGAGGGGTTGCGAGTGTTGCAAAATTTACAATGACATCCTACAGTACCCAACCATATCCGAGTAACACTTCAGTTCTCTAACGCCTCCGCCCGGGTCCCAGGTCTCCGAGACACTCGCAGCTACGTCGTCGACTTCCTCACACACGGCGGCCGCTGGACGTAAGATGATGCAGACTGGCACCGTCGGTTCCAAGGGGAGAGGTTCACGACTGAAACATGGCTCAGGCATGTTGATGTGGCATAATCTCCAACCTCTGCGCCTGTCGGGGATAGAGACAAGGTAATTTGAGTGTCCTACACTCCAGATAATGGTGTAGGAACCCTGAACACGGGCAACCAAGGGTTGACCTGGCTGCGGTAGTTGAAGTAACACCTCGTCGCCCGCCTCAAACCTTCTCAAACGAGATCGTTTGTCAGGCCATGTTGTCCTCCGTTTCTGAGTCTCCCCTGAATGGGTGCGAGACAAATCCTCAGTCTCATCCACTGATTTTTGCACAGACTCAGAACCAGCACGGGAGGTGTCACACATCTTCTCGTCACTCATTTCATCCTCAGGGAGAATCTTCTCTCTTGAATGGGAGCGAGACAAGTCCTCAGTCTTACCCACTGAATCTCGTTCGGGCTCGAAACTAGCACAGGAGGTATCACACATCTTCTCACTAATTTTGTCCTCAAGGAGAATCTTCTCTCTTGAATGGGAGCGAGACAAACTCTCAGTCTCACCTATCGAATCTCGTTCGGGCTCGAAACTAGCACAGGAGGCATCACACAGCTTCTCCTCACTAATTTCATCCTCATGGAGAGTCTTCTCTCTTGAATGGGAGCGAGACAAATTCTTATTCTCAACGGAGTCTACACCAGGGGAGAGAGTATCACTCAGCTCCCTCTCACTAGACTCACTCGTAGGGAGAGACTTCAATTCCTCCGTCTTAACGAAGTCTACACCAGGGGAGAGGGTGTCACACAGCTTCTTCTCGCTGGCCTCACTCTCATGAAGAGTCTTTAGGTCCCCTGTCTCAACGGAGGCTAAACCAGGGGAGAGGGTATCACACAACTTCCTCTCGCTGGCCTCACTCTCATGAAGAGTCTTTAAGTCCGCTGTCTCAACGGAAGCTACACCAGGGGAGAGGGTATCACACAGCTTCTTCTCGCTGGCCTCACTCTCATGAAGAGTCTTTAGGTCCCCTGTCTCAACGGAGGCTACACCAGGAGAGAGCGTATCACACAGCTTCCTCTTGCTGGCCTCACTCTCATGAAGAGTCTTTAAGTCCGCCGTCTCAACGGAGTCTACACCAGGGGAGAGGGTATCACACAGCTTCCTCTCACTGGCCTCACTCGCATGCAGAGTCTTTAGGTCCCCTGTCTCAACGGAGGCTATACCAGGAGAGAGGGTATCACACAGCTTCTCACTGATTTTACTCGCATGAAGAGTCTTTAAATCCACTGTCTTAACAGAGTCTACAACAGGGGAGAGGGTATCACACATCTTCCTCTCGCTGGCCTCACTCGCATGCAGAGTCTTTAAGTCTGCTGTCTCAACGGAATCTACACCAGGGGTGAGGGTATCACACAGCTTCCTCTCACTGGCCTCACTCTCGGGCAGTGACTGTAGTTTTCGCACCTCACGCTCTGTCTCCTGGGGCTTGCAACTTGCTTTCGTAGCGGACATGGACTGGGTAACTGCGCACACGGGGAATAGGTCTGGTACCTCTTCCTCAAGTTGCACTGCCTCCGTGGACTCCACCGGGCCCGTAGGCAACACCGGCACTGGGTTCATCTTCCCACCCGCTAGGTCACTGCCTAACACAACGTCCACGTCTAAGACAGGTAACTTATCTACAGTCCCTACAAGGGCATGGTCCGTAAAGAGATCTGTTCCTACTCTCACATCAACTAGTGGAGCTTCCTTGGAACCCGACTGTCCATCTGGCAAGACTCGGTCTCCAAACTCTTCTCGCGGCACCAAGCCATCCAACATCGAGGACTGCAGCGCACCAGAATCCCGTAATACGGTCACTTTTCGTCGTACACCACATCTACTGACACAACCCTCAGACAGGAACGCATTGTAGTTCCCACAGGACGGATCTTTAACTACTTGATTAACACTCTCGCAACCCCTTACTTTCCTAAGAGCAGGGACAGCCTTACCTACTTTATTAAGTAGGCCTAAAGCCGAGAAGAGACTTATCGGCCTACCTTTGGTAAAGTCTCTGGATTCCTTCGCTCGAGCCCAGCAATCCCTCACCTGGTGCCCAGCCTTGCCACAATAATAACAACTCTTAACTCTGTTGGAGTATTTCCCCTGACTTCTATGAGTTACCGGCAAGGTAGCAGATTCAGGTGGGATTACATTATCATTGGTCCTCCCTCTGTCGTCAAACCCCTTTGAACGTCTGTCCACGTCAAGTTTACTGACCTTTGGTACGAGATTAAGTTACCCAATTGGGACGACTCTGGTCCTGATTGTGAAGCGTTAAGTCCAAGTCTTTCACGTTCGCGAGCGATCCACTCCCTTTGCTTTTGTGCATTGATCTTAGCTATCTCTAGCTGCTTTCGCCAATAATTGAGATCAAACCACCTCACACCACATATTGTCCTCAGACATCTCATTTTCAGCACATCCACCCTCCTGCGCACACCTCTATCCATAGCCCACGCCTCGCAACCATACAACATTGTTGGAACCACTATTCCTTCAAACATACCCATTTTTGCTTTCCGAGATAATGTTCTCGACTTCCAAACATTCTTCAAGGCTCCCAGAATTTTCGCCCCCTCCCCCACCCTATGATTCACCTCCGCTTCCATGGTTCCATCCGCTGCCAGATCCACTCTAGCCCAGCGAGGTAAGTGGTCCACCCCTGCTGTAAGTCCTGCTGTGTTGTAAGCCTGTAAGCCCTGCTGTGTTATAAGCCCGTTACCTGAGAGTTGTGCTGTAAGCCCGTTATAATTATCAGTGTAATGTTATCGAAGAACTGTCATAGAGGAAAGAGAACTCCTGGCTTGAAATCTTATCTGGAATGTTATCTTATGTTCAATGTTACCTCATGTTCAATGTTAACTCTTATGTTCAGTGTTAACGTAATGTTTCATGCTTGATTTATGTGCCTATCTTTGTACACTTGAATTCTTTCATTATAAGTAGATTTAATGTAATGCTGGTCTTTAATTCAATCCCATAACTTTATTATTGTGTTATCCTGAGTTGTGCAACTTAACAAATCTATAACGTCCTTGCAAGACAAGGAACAGTAGTATTTGTAACATATGTTACTGGCGACCTTGCCTGAATAAGTGTTGAGGTTGTAACATATAAATTGACGACCTTGCCAGGATATTTCTTGCCTTAACGGAATCTCTTTCCTTTTCGTTAATCATGCCGTTGACCAGCAACGCTGACGTTGACCAGTTTTGTCGATCTGAGCCCTCTCACGAGGACATCACATCTTTAACAAAGCATGAGTTGAAGCTTATTGCAAATAGGTTAAAACTGAACTATGACCGGAAAGCTAGTAAAGTACAGTTGGAGACCTTAGTCATAAATCATTTTGCTAGTGAACAGATAGTAGATGCTGCGCCTGATGATGAAATTAGTGTCGACAATACCGCTCCATCAGTGACGTCGGCCGAAGCCTCGATCCCTCCCAATATCCCTAGTGATGTTAATGTTGATCCCGAGTACTGGCGAATTCAACTAGAGATAGCTAAGATCAATGCACAAGTACAGAAGGAGCAGACTGAACAAGCTAGGTTAGCCCTCGAACGTGAACAACTTAGACTTAACGCTTCACCATCAGAACCAGTGTCGTCTCGGTTGGGAGACTTACATCTCGTACCTAAGTTCGATGAAGATAACGTGGCTTCCTTTTTCCTTAAATTTGAACAGACTGCCCGTGACTGCTCTTGGCCGAAGTCAGCCTGGGTGACAGTTTTGCGGCCCCTTCTTTTTGGCAAAGCTGAATCCACATACACCGCGTTGAACGATGACCAGTGTGGTGATTATGAGGTCGTTAAGCAGGCAGTGATAAATTCTTATCATTTAAGTCCGGAAGCACACCGACCCAGATTTCGAACTAAGCATAAGCGCCCTGATCAAACCTACCTAGATCACTTTTGTGAGAAGTACAAGTTAGGCGCGCGGTGGGTACGTTCCGCGGGAGCTTATATAGATGCTGAATCGGTCCTGAAACTATTTGTGTTCGAGAAATGTAAGGACGGTCTACCCCGTGATGTACGGCAGTACGTAATAACTAAATCAGCGAAGGATTTTGAGGAGGCTGGGAAACTAGCAGATGAGTACATGTTAGATGTCAAACTTGACGCGGGCAGGCATTCAAAGGGCTACGACGGCAGAGGGAGGACCAATGATTATGTAATCCCACCTGAATCTGCTACCTTGTCGGTAACTCATGAAAGTAAGGGGAAATACTCCAACAGAGTCAAGAGTTGTTTTTATTGTGGCAAGGCTGGGCACCAGGTGAGGGATTGCTGGGCTCGAGAGAAGGAATTCAGAGATTCTACCAAGAGTAGACCGGTGAATCTCGTCTCAACTTTAGGGCCACTTAGTAAAGTAGGTGAGGCTGTCCCTGCTCTTAGGAAAAAGAGGGGTTGCGAGAGTGTAGTTAAGGATCCGTTCTGTGGGAACTACAATGCGTTACTGTCTGAGGGCTATGTTAGTAGATGTGGTGTACGACGAAAAGTGACCGTATTCCGGGATTCTGGTTCTCTGCAGTCCCTGATGTTGGATGGCTTGGTGCCGCGAGGAGAGTTTGGAGACCGAGTCTTGCTAGATGGACTGTCAGGTCCCAAGGAAGCTCCACTAGTCGATGTGAGGGTAGAAACAGATCTCTTCACGAGCCATGCTCTCATAGGGGTTGTAGATAGGTTACCTGTCTCAGGTGTGGACTTTGTGTTAGGAAATGACCTAGCGGGTGGGAAGATGAACCCAGTGCTGGTGTTGCCAACGGGCCCGGTGGAGTCCACGGAGGCAGTGCAGCTTGATGAAGAAGTACCAGAGTCTCCAACCACGATGATGCCAGGTCTATGACAGCTGGCACGGCAGGCCGTGTGCCTGAGGACATAGCCGTTGAAACGGAGGAAGTGAAGACCAGCGAGAGGAGGCTGTGTGATACCCTCTCCCCTGGTATAGACTGCGTTGAAACGCAGGAAGTTAAGACTCTCCCCCCGACTGAGACCAGCGAGAGGAAACTGTGTGTTACCCTCTCCCCTGGTGTAGCCTCCGTTGAGACAGTGGACTTAAAGACGCTTCATGAGAGTGAGGCCAGCGAGAAGAGGCTGTGTGTTACCCTCTCCCCTGGTGTAACCTCAGTTGAGACAGTGGACTTAAAGACGCTTCATGAGAGTGAGGCCAGACTCGTTAAGACGGAGGAAGTTAAGTCTCTCCCTACGAGTGAGTCTAGTGAGAGGAAGCTGTGTGATACCCTCTCCCCTGGTGTAGACTCCGTTGAGACTGAGGGTTTGTCTCATGCCCATTCAAGAGAGAAGACTCTCCCTGAGGATGAAATTAGTGAAGAGAAGCTGTGTGATACCTCCTGTGCTGTTTACGAGTCCGCACAAGAGTCAGTGGGTGAGACTGAGGATTTGTCTCGCGCCCATTCAAGAGAGACTCAGGAAGGAAGGACCGTATGGTATGACAAACGATCTCGTTCAAGAAGGTTTGAGGCGGACGACGAGGTGTTGCTTCTACTACAGCAGTCAGGTCAACCCTTGGCTGTCCGTTCTCAGGGTTCCTGCACCATTATCTGGAGTATAGGAGACTCATATTACCTTGTCTCTACCCCCGATAGGCGCAGAGGTCGGAGATTATGCCACGTCAACATGCCTAAGCCATATTTCAGTCGTGATCCTCCACCCTTGGAACCGACGGTGCCAGTCTGCATCATCTTACGTCCAGCAGTAGCCGTGTGTGACGAAGTCGACGACGTAGCTGCGTGTGCCTCGAGGACTTGGGACCCGGGCGGAGGCGTAAGGGAACTGAAGTGTTCCTTGTATATAGTTGGGTACTATACGATGTTCATTGTAAATTTTGCAACAGTCGTAACCCCTCTGACAGATTTATTGAAGAATATCAGATGTTTGGAATGAGCAGTGTGAGACAGTCTCTCTTAATAGTTAGGAACCCTACTTTTCAACTGTTTTATTTTGCAGGCTCTAACCAGATTAGCTGTGAATGCCGCCAGTGTTGTAAAGGCTGGTGAGGTCCCCATGCAGGAGGACAGAGAGAACCATGTTGAGCCCAAACAGACAGCCCCATCATGAAGAGGGATCTTTTGTTTTGCTATTTGTATTGTAGCACTTGGTGTATGTGTTCTTCAGGCAATCACTAGAAGTGACCTTTGTTTTCCTATTTGTATTATAACACTGTATATTTGTATTCTTCAGCCAATCAGTTTAGAGTGTACTGACTACCAAACCTTTCAAAATGTTCACAAGTTATGGGAACGGAGTCAGAAATTAAATAGGTGGGCCTTGTTATATTATGGATAATTTTTACGTTACATTATTTTCAGCACATCTCATGTGTTAACAGATTGTGTTAGCTGATTGTTTATCCCGCTCTTAAGAAAATTCCTCTTCCAGGAATTTTCTCCTTTAAGGAGGGGGGTGTTACGGGACACGTGTGTTTGTGCTCACATGTTCGTGTATATAACGTGTGTGTGTCCTTGTGTATGTTATTTCTTATCAGGACGAGGATTAAGGCCTCCCTCTGAGACGTCCTCCGAGCTTCAGTTCACACCAAGCATTAGGCGTAATAATTTAATTTTAATTTAATTTTGAAACCAGATGGTCATTTGTCCTTGAGCACCCCGACCCTTCTCCGAGGCGGGGGGGGGGATTAAGTTGTCATCAGCTGCGGAATACTTCACCACCGTACTGGACATGTCATCCCTGTAGGCTTACCAGAGGGAGGGTGATCTACGCAGTTTGTGTAACTGTTCCTCCAACCAATCAGAATGTAACTGAAGCTCATAGCCAATCAAAATGTAAGGTTGTATAGCTAGCAGGGAACGCTTATATACCCATGACACCCGCTGAGTCTCGCTCTTTCTAGCCCAGCGAGGTAAGTGGTCCACCCCTTGCTGTAAGTCCTGCTGTGTTGTAAGCCTGTAAGCCCTGCTGTGTAATAAGCCCATTACCCAAGTGTTGTGCTGTAAGCCCGTTATAATTATTAGTATAATGTTATCGAAGAACTGCCATAGAGGAAAGAGAACTCCTGGCTTGAAATCTTATCTGGAATGTTAAGTCATGTACAAATGTTATCCTATGTTCAATGTTAACTCTAATGTTCAGTGTTAACGTAATGTTTCATGCTTGATTTATGTGCCTATCTTTGTACACTTGAATTCTTTCATTATAAGTAGATTTAGTGTAATGCTGGTCTTTAATTCAATCCCATAACTTTATTATTGTGTTATCCTGAGTTGTGCAACTTAACAAATCTATAACGTCCTTGCAAGACAAGGAACAGTAGTATTTGTAACATATGTTACTAGCGACCTTGCCTGAATAAGTATTGAGGTTGTAACATATAAATTGGCGACCTTGCCAGGATATTTCTTGCCTTAACGGAATCTCTTTCCTTTTCGTTAATCATGCCGTTGACCAGCAACGCTGACGTTGACCAGTTCTGTCGATCTGAGCCCTCTCACGAGGACATCAAATCTTTAACAAAGCATGAGTTGAAGCTTATTGCAAATAGGTTAAAACTGAACTATGACCGGAAAGCTAGTAAAGTACAGTTGGAGACCTTAGTCATAAATCCTTTTGCTAGTGAACAGATAGTAGATGCTGCGCCTGATGATGAAATTAGTGTCGACAATACCGCTCCATCAGTGACGTCGGCCGAAGCCTCGATCCCTCCCAATATCCCTAGTGATGTTAATGTTGATCCCGAATACTGGCGAATTCAACTAGAGATAGCTAAGATCAATGCACAAGTACAGAAGGAGCAGACTGAACAAGCTCGGTTAGCCCTCGAACGTGAACAACTTAGACTTAACGCTTCACCATCAGGACCAGTGTCGTCTCGGTTGGGAGACTTACATCTCGTACCTAAGTTCGATGAAGATAATGTGGCTTCCTTTTTCCTTAAATTTGAACAGACTGCCCGTGACTGCTCTTGGCCGAAGTCAGCCTGGGTGACAGTTTTGCGGCCCCTTCTTTTTGGCCAAGCTGAATCCACATACACCGCGTTGAACGATGACCAGTGTGGTGATTATGAGGTCGTTAAGCAGGCAGTGATAAATTCTTATCATTTAAGTCCGGAAGCACACCGACTCAGATTTCGAGCTAAGCATAAGCGCCCTGATCAAACCTACCTAGATCACTTTTGTGAGAAGTACAAGTTAGGCGCGCAGTGGGTACGTTCCGCGGGAGCTTATATAGATGCTGAATCGGTCCTGAAACTATTTGTGTTCGAGAAATGTAAGGACGGTCTACCCCGTGATGTACGGCAGTACGTAATAACTAAATCAACGAAGGATTTTGAGGAGGCTGGGAAACTAGCAGATGAGTACATGTTAGATGTCAAACTTGACGCGGGCAGGCATTCAAAGGGCTACGACGGCAGAGGGAGGACCAATGATTATGTAATCCCACCTGAATCTGCTACCTTGTCGGTAACTCATGAAAGTAAGGGGAAATACTCCAACAGAGTTAAGAGTTGTTTTTATTGTGGCAAGGCTGGGCACCAGGTGAGGGATTGCTGGGCTCGAGAGAAGGAATCCAGAGATTCTACCATGAGTAGACCGGTGAATCTCGTCTCAACTTTAGGGCCACTTAGTAAAGTAGGTGAGGCTGTCCCTGCTCTTAGGAAAAAGAGGGGTTGCGAGAGTGTAGTTAAGGATCCGTTCTGTGGGAACTACAATGCGTTCCTGTCTGAGGGCTATGTTAGTAGATGTGGTGTACGACGAAAAGTGACCGTATTACGGGATTCTGGTTCTCTGCAGTCCCTGATGTTGGATGGCTTGGTGCCGCGAGGAGAGTTTGGAGACCGAGTCTTGCTAGATGGACTGTCAGGTCCCAAGGAAGCTCCACTAGTCGATGTGAGGGTAGAAACAGATCTCTTCACGAGCCATGCTCTCATAGGGGTTGTAGACACGTTACCTGTCTCAGGTGTGGACTTTGTGTTAGGAAATGACCTAGCGGGTGGGAAGATGAACCCAGTGCTGGTGTTGCCAACGGGCCCGGTGGAGTCCACGGAGGCAGTGCAGCTTGATGAAGAAGTACCAGAGTTAGTCTCCAACCACGATGATGCCAGGTCTATGACAGCTGGCACGGCAGGCCGTGTGCCTGAGGACATAGCCGTTGAAACGGAGGAAGTGAAGACCAGCGAGAGGAGGCTGTGTGATACCCTCTCCCCTGGTATAGACTGCGTTGAAACGCAGGAAGTTAAGACTCTCCCCCCGACTGAGACCAGCGAGAGGAAGCTGTGTGATACCCTCTCCCCTGGTGTAACCTCAGTTGAGACAGTGGACTTAAAGACGCTTCATGAGAGTGAAGCCAGCGAGAAGAGGCTGTGTGATACCCTCTCCCCTGGTGTAGACTTCGTTAAGACGGAGGAAGTTAAGTCTCTCCCTACGAGTGAGTCTAGTGAGAGGAAGCTGTGTGATACCCTCTCCCCTGGTGTAGACTCCGTTGAGACTGAGGGTTTGTCTCATGCCCATTCAAGAGAGAAGACTCTCCCTGAGGATGAAATTAGTGAAGAGAAGCTGTGTGATACCTCCTGTGCTGTTTACGAGTCCGAACTAGAGTCAGTGGGTGAGACTGAGGATTTGTCTCGCGCCCGTTCAAGAGAGACTCAGGAAGGAAGGACCGTATGGTATGACAAACGATCTCGTTCAAGAAGGTTTGAGGCGGGCGACGAGGTGTTGCTTCTACTACAGCAGTCAGGTCAACCCTTGGCTGTCCGTTCTCAGGGTTCCTGCACCATTATCTGGAGTGTAGGAGACTCATATTACCTTGTCTCTACCCCCGATAGGCGCAGAGGTCAGAGATTATGCCACGTCAACATGCCTAAGCCATATTTCAGTCGTGATCCTCCCCCTTGGAACCGACGGTGCCAGTCTGCATCATCTTACGTCCAGCAGTAGCCGTGTGTGACGAAGTCGACGACGTAGCTTCGTGTGCCTCGAAGACTTGGGACCCGGGCGGAGGCGTAAGGGAACTGAAGTGTTGCTTGTATATAGTTGGGTACTATACGATGTTCATTGTAAATTTTGCAACAGTCGTAACCCCTCTGACAGATTTATTGAAGAATATCAGATGTTTGGAGTGAGCAGTGTGAGACAGTCTCTCTTAATAGTTAGGAACCCTACTTTTCAACTGTTTTATTTTGCAGGCTCTAACCAGATTAGCTGTGAATGCCGCCAGTGTTGTAAAGGCTGGTGAGGTCCCCATGCAGGAGGACAGAGAGAACCATGTTGAGCCCAAACAGAAAGCCCCACCATGAAGAGGGATCTTTTGTTTTGCTATTTGTATTGTAGCACTTGGTGTATGTGTTCTTCAGGCAATCACTAGAAGTAACCTTTGTTTTCCTATTTGTATTATAACACTGTATATTTGTGTTCTTCAGCCAATCAGTTTAGAGTGTACTGACTACCAAACCTTTCAAAATGTTCACAAGTTATGGGAACGGAGTCAGAAATTAAATAGGTGGGCCTTGTTATATTATGGATAATTTTTACGTTACATTATTTTCAGCACATCTCATGTGTTAACAGATTGTGTTAGCTGATTGTTTATCCCGCTCTTAAGAAAATTCCTCTTCCAGGAATTTTCTCCTTTAAGGAGGGGGGTGTTACGGAACACGTGTGTTTGTGCTCACATGTTCGTGTATATAACGTGTGTGTCCTTGTGTATGTTATTTCTTATCAGGACGAGGATTAAGGCCTCCCTCTGAGACGTCCTCCGAGCTTCAGTTCACACCAAGCATTAGGCGTAATAATTTAATTTTGATTTAATTTTGAAACCAGATGGTCATTTGTCCTTGAGCACCCCGATCCTTCTCCGAGGCGGGGGGATCAAGTTGTCATCAGCTGCGGAATACTTCACCACCGTACTGGACATGTCATCCCTGTAGGCTTACAAGAGGGAGGGTGATCTACGCAGTTTTGTGTGACTGTCCCTCCAACCAATCAGAATATTTATGAGTCCCATAGCCAATCAAAATGTAAGGTTGTATAGCTAGCAGGGAACGCTTGTCTTGACTGTAATATATACACATGACACCCGCTGAGTTCTCTCTCTTTCTAGCCCAGCGAGGTAAGTGGTCCACCCCTGCTGTAAGTCCTGCTGTGTTGTAAGCCTGTAAGCCCTGCTGTGTTATAAGCCCGTTACCTGAGAGTTGTGCTGTAAGCCCGTTATAATTATCAGTGTAATGTTATCGAAGAACTGTCATAGAGGAAAGAGAACTCTTGGCTTGAAATGTTATCTGGAATGTTATCTTATGTTCAATGTTATCTCAAGTTCAATGTTAACTCTTATGTTCAGTGTTAACGTAATGTTTCATGCTTGATTTATGTGCCTATCTTTGTACACTTGAATTCTTTCATTATAAGTAGATTTAATGTAATGCTGGTCTTTAATTCAGTCCCATAACTTTATTATTGTGTTATCCTGAGTTGTGCAACTTAACAAATCTATAACGTCCTTGCAAGACAAGGAACAGTAGTATTTGTAACATATGTTACTGGCGACCTTGCCTGAATAAGTACTGAGATTGTAACAATATATATATATATATATATATATATATATATATATATATATATATATATATATATATATATATATATATATATATATGTGTGTGTGTGTGTGTGTGTGTGTGTGTGTGTGTAATAGGGGAAAGAGTTGCACGAGGAGAGATCTGATTGTGTGTACAGTTATCTGGTGCCCACGCCTCTAGCGGGCAGAAAGATAAGCTGCCATGGAATAAACAAGGGAGCGGATGGTTACCACTGTTCTCATTTGTGTCTAACTTGTATGATTGTTTAGTATTATTGACATACAGTTGTTATAAGTTATATTGAGAATATTATTACTTGCAAGTAAGCATATAGTATACAGTATCACATGTGCTGTTAAATGGGGGAAGCTACTGATTGTACCAGCCCTGTAGGGTCACGAGTGGTAAGGAGGGACGTGCTGTCATGCGCGAGGCTGACACCCACCCTGAAAACCCCACACTCACATCACTCCCACTTGGGGGAAGGGTGGGGGATAGATGACAATGACGTGTACTCTTGTACTCTTGTTTATCTAGTAAGGAGAGAATTATCATATTGTAAGAATAATGTAAGGAATTAGTACGTAAAAACTTGTTTACAGTTGTGTCCTAGCTACGTCTCTTCGTTGTACATCAACTGACTGTTATATTTCTCTCTTCTGTCTCCCCTGATGATGTGATTATTAAACGAAAGTGCACTTGGGAACTTATCGTGTTCATTTTTCCCCGTTTGTGTCACGGTTATCATTAGTGAACGGAGTGCAACACGTCATCTCTTGACTTGACCAAGGTCCGTGACTGTGATGTTTTGTGAGCAACATTGAAAACATTGAGAATAATTTGTAACAGTCAGTTCGCAGGTATTTGATGAGGAACAGGATTGGGCATACAGATGTGGATGATAATTGCATTGCCATTTATAATAATAATAATAATGTAGGCTTGTGAACACTGTTCATTCCACAAACAACAAAAATATGTCTTAATAACATCCAAAGGCTTGAAGGTAAACTTTTGGCATGAGTCAAACGTGAATCCAAGTGACAAACTAAGGTGTACATTTCTTGCATCACTTGACTGTGAATGATGACGATGATGGTGATAGATATATAAAAACAAGATAGTGGTTGAAGTGGCTTGTCCCGCTTAACAGTGAGAGACGATACGTGTTATCAGATGTGTTGTAATATAATTTATGAGTGTGTGTAAATATACATTTGGGTAAGTATGTACGTATGTCGCAAGGGTTAATACTTACACAAAGCCAGACAAGAGAGATGGACGGGGGAGATAGAGGAAGGTCAGTGTGCGTGTGTGTGTGTGTGGGGGGGGGGGGGGTAGAGGCTGTTTTGTGTGTGTGTGTGTGTGTGAGGTGGACCAGCATTGTCGCTGCCCACCTGACATATCCATCACGACTTCCCACACTCACGCCACAGTGAGGAACAGTGGATTACCGCCGTGCAGGTCTGTTTGTACGTGAGAGAATGATGACCCCCTCCCCAGGATGCGCCTGGGTATGTGAGGGTTGGGGGCGTCAGCTGAGGGGAACAGCGGCAACAAACAGGCCGGAGGACTGGACCAGATTGCAAGGGTTAACGAGCGTCGGTCGGTTTAACTTATGTGTGTAGTTTCTTCGTTTAGCATTTCACTTGGCAATAAACGTATGATTATCACTGATGTTTATTATGGAAATGAACGTTAGGGCAGCAGTTATTCATGACCGATCCCATTTTCTACAATGCAAATGTCACGGTGTAAATTGTCTACCGAATCTTGTTGCTCGTCGAATTCGACTACCATAATTCCATGCAGGTTTCTCATTGTCTTGATGTAGTAAGCTCAGCGTCAACATGCAGTTATAAGTGACGTCATACCTCTTGCTGAATAGATCTTATTTCACACATATATGATAACCGATCTCCTACGTCATCGCTCATGCTAGCGATAGTAATGCCTTTTGATTAGGACGTAACATTGGTTCTTCGCCTTACCGACAGAGGGAACCACAAACGGTTTGTGTGGTACATATATGTACATATTTAACAAGTGAGACAAGAGTTGACCAATCATGTGTCAGGATCTGCCAAGAATCAGGTGTTCTGTGCAGCGCATTTGCGGCGCTGATCCCCGTCTGTATTGATAGCCAGGCACAGTCAGCCAGACGCCGCTGTTGGCACAGTGGCCGCCAGGGTGTAAACCCCGCCCTCTGCTATAAGGAACGCCTCTTGGGACAACGTCGAAATGACCGACGATAGATGATTCAACCGTACGACAGCCAAGACCTGATCGATCGCCCGTGGCAGGTGGATGATGTCACTCATGCGATGCTCAGGAAGTTCCCGGGGCAGCCTAGCACTCCCAAAATAACCCGAGGGTTGGCGCTTCCCACGAACTTTGGCCAGTGCTGACTGACTGCACGATAGCAGGTGCCGTTGTGGGTAGTGAGCAAACGTCTCCTGCCAACCAGAGGACATGTTTAACCCGAAGGAGGGACGGTGCGTAAGGGAGAGCTCTGCTGTCTGTTCCGGAGGTGGGTCGCCATGCAGGCAGACCCAAGTCTTGGCCCACGAACCTCAGGATTGCTGCTACGGTAATACGTGCCGTCTGCTGCGGCAGACACCTCCCTCCTCACCCTTCATCCCGGAACCCCCACTCAGCGTGCGGCTGACCCCAGACCAAGTCCGGAGGCTATACAGCAGCCAGCAGGAGTGTTCCAGTACCTCGCAGCTCACCTCTGAACCCCCACTCACCGTCCAGCTGACCCCAGACCAAGTCCGGAGCCTGTACAGCAGCCAGCAACCAAGGATCGAGCCAAGGGGTCCACTGGAGGTAGCCCCACTGACCCCAGACTCATCCTTAAGCCGCTCACCAACCTACGGCAGCCACGTCCTTCAGCCCCACCGTCAGCAGTGGGATCCGTCGTCTGTCAGCGGGAGTGAGGGATACCGTGGAGAGGAGGTGGGTCCGCTGGTGCCGACGATGGACGACACTCCTCCCTCTTATGACTCGTTGTTCCCCAGGGATAATCCGGCTGGGAATCCGCCCCGGCCTTTATCATGGGGTTATGTCAATCGCGACCATCCGAACGAACCCGAACGCCAGTGAAGTATCACACGGAAGCCAACCAGAGCAACGCCACAGGCGTCCATGATAAGAACGTGTCATGCCGGGAAGATAAGGTGGCTGAGATCGAGATTAATGAAAAGACGAAGAGAACAGGTGAGGCCTCGTGCAGGAGACCAGTGGTTGACACAGACGTAGTCTTAGGTGACCCTAGTGGCTGGTGGGTGTACTACACTGTTCAATACATAACATGGAATGGATATAATGCTGGTGTTATTCGTCCTCATATCTCGTGGAGACTCCATTGTTGGTGGCTACTTTAGGGTTATCAGCCGTGCAATCATCCTATTGTGTCCTTATCATACACACACACACACACACACACACACTCTCTCTCTCTCTCTCTCTCTCTCTCTCTCTCTCTCTCTCTCTCTCTCTCTCTCTCTCTCTGGGGTGGGGTGGGGGGGGGGGGGGGAGTGTGTGTCCTGGAGTCAGTTGGAGAGAAAAAACATAATAACGCTCGTGAGCTCGAGCACCTGCACTGCCCTGCTACTGGCGGCAGAGCTGCTCTCCTGCAGTTGTATAACTAAGTTCTGAGATGGAAGATCTGATGGAACGTGGAACTCGAGTTAAGATAAAGAAAACGGAAAAAAAAAAAAAAATCCTTGTGGAGCGCTGGTATGTGGCCTGGTGGTGGGACCTGTGGCGGGTGCTACCGTCCAGATAGTGATGCTTCTGTCTTCGCCAAACGCACAGCAGTGGTTATCGTTGCGGTAATGGAAGCATTTATCCCCTCTTCCCCCAAGGCGACCTCTTCCTCCAGTCCCTGATTCAACCGCCCCTGTTCTGAGGCCACTCAGGCAAGGGATCAGGCATATCAGGCTGGAAAAACTCTCCTTCCTCTGGCTCCTAATCAGTATTTATCACTGCCAGTAATCATTACAAGCACGTTATCCGTGTGATAACCTCTCCTCGTCATCGACTGATAGGTATTTCTGGTCTTTAGCTAAGGGCATCTCGAACAACTTCTGTCGCTCTACCTTTCCTTCACTTTTCCGTTCTGACGGTCCTATGGCTGTCTCTCCCGTAGACAAAGCAATCCTCTTTGGTTTCCGTTTCTCTTCTAACTCCACCTTTTATGATTCTAACATTCCTTCACCCCTGATGCTCCTCTTACTAATCCTATGTTCCTTCTTGTAATCTCTTTTCGGACTGTCCAAAAAGTAAATCTTTCTCTGGACACAAGCAAAGCTTACGGCCCTGATGGTTTCCATCCCCGTGTGCTGAGTGTGTCATTTCTGTGTAAAAAACAAAACTTTTACTTCTGGAATTGATACATCCCATCCCTAAGATGGGCGACCGTTAATACCCCTCTAACTATCGTCCTACTGCTTTGACATCTACCATTTCCAAACTCTTTGAATCCCTCCTCAACTCCCATATCCTTAAACACCTCCAAAACCACAGTCTTCTCTCTGATAACCAGTATGGCTTGTGTGAGGCGAGATCCACTGGTGATATTCTTTCCTACTTTACTAATGTCTGGTCATCATCCCTGAAAGATTTTGGGGAGTCTTGTGTATTTGCCCTTGACATATCTAAGGCTTTTGACGGGATGTGGCATCGGGGTCTCATCTCTAAGCTGCTAAGTCTGCCTCTAAGAAAGTGGGTGTCCTGTTCAGAAGTCGAAACTTCTCTTCAGTGACATATTTTCCTCGCAACCGAGATCGTTTCCCCCCCATGTGTATTATATAATAATTGTTCTTTGGATTCAGTATCATTAGCATGTGAGGTGGTTGGGTCTGGATGCCCAGCATGTGAGGTGGTTGGGTCTGGGTGGCCAGCATGTTGAGGTGGCTGGGTCTGGATGCCCAACATGTGAGGTGGCTGGGTCGGGGTGCCCAGCATGTGAGGTGGCTGGGTCTGGGTGCCCACATGTGAGATGGCTGGGTCTGGATGCCCAGCATGTGAGGTGGTTGGGTCTGGATGCCCAGCATGTGACGTGGCTGGGTCTGGGTGCCCTAATGTACGGAAGGTTATTCATTGTATGTATGGTTCATGGTGAAGTGCCTGAGGATTGGCGGAATGCCTTGCATAGTGCCATTGTACAAAGGAAAAGGGGATAAAGGTGAGTGCTCAAGTTACAGAGGTATAAGTTTGTTGAGTATTCCTGGGAAATTATATGGGAGGGTATTGATTGAGAGGGTGAAGGCGAAGGCATGTACTGAACATCAGATTTGGGACGAACAATGTGGTTTCAGAAGTGGTAGAGGATGTGTGGATCAGGTGTTTGCTTTGAAGAATGTTATATTGTCAGAAACAGTGAAACCAATCCACCTAAAAACCAAATGCAAACCGGCACTTCATCAACACGGTGAACCATAGTACCCACAGCGACCAACTCTGGTGCACAAGAAAGAAGAACCACACTTTTCCCAGCGAACCAGTTCATATCATGCGTTGGTCTAGTCACACCCTGCATATCCTATGCGGCTTTAGTTGGTATTACAGGAAGGACGAAGATAAATTTGCGTAATGAAGAGCTGCCAGAAATATGCAAACTCTACAAGGAACTGATCTTGTTTTGTATAGAAAACGAAGATTTAAGAGCGATCTTATACAGGTTTTTGAGTCAAAGATAATTTGAATAGTCAATCATGATTCTTTCAACTACAAAAGCACAAGGGAACCAGAAATATCTTTTTTGAAATTACGGGAAAAAAAAAAGATTCAGTACAGAACTGGGAAGAAGTTAAGTCGTTAACTGAACACAGGAATAAATCATCCCATAATATGATTGATGTAAACACAGTTCAAACGTTCGGAAGAGACTGGAAGATCTATTGCGAAGAAAAAAATCGGGTGTGGTATGATGGAAAGAAATATATTTACCTCCCGACACACAGATGAGGAATCTTTCCCGAGGTAACCATGTTGTACAGTAACAGGTGTCCTACTGCCATTTCTTCCCATGTAACCCCCTCTCCCCACCCACCCCTAATATACCACCGCTACTGAGAGAGAAAAAAGAAATGAGACAGTGAGGGAGAAAAAATTGAATGAGTGGCACTTGAAGTTGAAGCCTCGATTGCTACACTGTCAAAAAAATACTTTCGATTCATCTCAGGATGTACAACATACAACTCAGTATCCCTTAAAGTCTCTCAGAGACGACGACCAGACATGAGACTGATGATTGTAGGTGTTGTAGGTGGATGCCATCTTGTGAAAGCTACGCTCTTGAGCGAAGAGAAAGACGGGACGAGTCTCTAGACACGTTAAGAACTATGACTTTCGGAGGTGGTGGGTAGGTACTTGGAAGGGTTAGAAGGGCCATTACTTCTTTTTTTGTATCTCTATCAGTATATGAATACAAGTAGAGAATTTTGGTTTACAGACAAACGCAAAACAGATGAACAAGTACAGGCGTACTTGCTCACTCCTTCCAAAAATGAGGATGGATGGCGCAGTCTGGTCAGAAAGCTTAGCTTATGACCAAGGAGAGAAGTGTCTTGTGGACTGCGCGGAGACATTATTGTGGGGAGGTACATATGGTTAATGATGATAGGCGCTTCACGACGTGTGTGTGGGAGTGTAAGAGTCATCCAAGATGGAGGAGAAAAGAGAGTTGTAAGTTGTTCTTTTGTCCAATGGAAAGGCGGCTATGAATCCATAGAGCAGATTGATCGTGCGAAACTTGTTGAGAAACAATCATTCATAAACCAGAAAGACTTGATAAGGAAAGGAAGGCGTTATACGTTTTGGATGAAGGAACATTTCGCTCAGGTCTGATGTCCCGAGACTTTGAGTCGAACTGCCACAAGACAAGAATGGTTGAACTATGGATTGGAAGACACAGACCTACAGTCTTGTCTTAACACACAGTCCACTGTTCTCCTCCTCTTTAAGGTCCATTCCTCTCCCTGTCTTAACTTGTATATCGATGATAAGATACGTCCTTCAGAGACCTGGTCAGTAGGTACGGCTGTTCAGCCATCATCAGGTCAGTAAGTACGGCTGTTGAGCTGGCAAGAACCACCACCACATCAACAAGTACATGTAAATCAACTACGATGAACAACACACTGAAGATGTCCACATGGTAAAACCTACTCTGGTCAAAGGCAACGCCAGGTCAGTAAATCAGGATACAGGATGCAGCATAACAACAGCAGCAGCAGCAGGTCAACCCCCCCCCCTAAAGATAGGTCACTCCTACCTAGAGATCCCCTCCATCCCCTGCATTACCCTTGCTGAGAACAGATATGGCATCATTTACCAGTCTTGAGCCACCCGGTCTGGCACGAAAGAGCCTTGTAAGACTGCCTCTCTGGTGCCCCGTTGGAAGGAGGTAAACACACGGTACACAGACATAACGAATGCGATGAAGGCTAGCCAATTATCTACATCGTATCTCACGGTCTTAGACACGGCGTTTCATCAAAAACATACAGGAAGCAGGTTTACTGATCAATGCCTTCGATGCTCTTACAACCAAAAAATGCACAAAATGTACGAAAAAACTCCAACTTTCGCCAGCGAATGATGCCTGTCTACCACTTCAACACACGCACTATCACACACACACACACACACACACACACAATCATGTATCACTTGTGAGACACCATTAAACTCACCTTCACTACTCACTCGATAACCCTGAATTCACTTAATCATGAAAAATAAAGAGATCTACTCT
This sequence comes from Panulirus ornatus, assembly GCF_036320965.1. Lineage (NCBI taxonomy): Eukaryota > Metazoa > Arthropoda > Malacostraca > Decapoda > Palinuridae > Panulirus > Panulirus ornatus. Next base: position 43,002,529 of record NC_092232.1, read on the forward strand.
CTTAGTAAGTCAGTCATCACATTGCCCTCGTCTCCACTACATCTGTATTTTCACAACGAATTTATGTTCCCAGAGCCATCTTCATCATTCCCTTATCTTTCCTACACTTTCATCTTCACTAATTCCACATCTCCACTACTCCCTCATCTATGCTACATCATCATCTTTACTACAACCTTGACAACATCCTCATCTTTGTCTTGCTCTCATCTTCACTACAACCTCATCCTCACTATACTCTCATCTTCACTACAGCCTCTTCAAGGACAAGTCAAACTCATCATTGAAGGAAGGATAATATACAAGAAACAGCAAACAAAAGTCATATATTTTCTTGAGATATAGTGAAGATGGTGATGACCAGGCACACACACACACACACACATGACTGATCCTATTATAAGAAAAGTATGGTAATTCTAGCAGATTTAGTTCTAGTAATAGCACAGGTAGCAGAAATGGTAGCAGTAGCAGTGGCAACAAAGGTACCAGAAGTGGCTGACAGCAGAATTAGCAGCACATATCTTCGTCACTGTTGCATCTTTATCCACCAGTGTGACTTACAGTAATCCCTAAAACCATTAACACATTCCAAAACCATTCTTCCCCGTTACACTTGAGCTTTGCTTCACCTAAAGCTAGAACATCCAGGTTCCTTACCTCAAACATACTGCCTATATCTCCTTCTTCTCATCTTGCCTACATCCACACACACTCACACACCTTAACTTGAGCGCTTGAGGAGGATGGTCATGTTGACGGTTCCTTTTTCTGTTACGACCGGAGGTCGTAGGTCATGTTGACTGTGCGTTTCTAGTTGCGACTGATCAAAAAGTCAACTTTCATTCATCCTCCTGTATCACAACTATTCATAATGATCTCCTCAAACTGACTCCTGAAGATGGGCAAAGAGCAATCACCTTCACCTCCTCCGCCACCACCAACCTACAGACCAAATTTCTGGGTCGTCTCCAACCCACTCTTTCCTTCCGAAAGTTTTAGTTTTCTTCCCTCTTATTGGACTGATTTATTTAATTGTAATTGAGAATGTCGATTATTAAAAGATATTGTTGTGTAGTACTTGTGTGCATCGTGCTGATCGTGACAGGCTTCGGGATCCTCAACAGCGCCCTCCTGAGGAAGGAGGCACAGCTTCTCTCCACCCTGGAGGACAGACACGTCCAGGCGCACACCCTCCACCTCCCTGTCTTCGGACTGGTGCAGGTGCAGGCCTTCACCCCACCGGTGGAGGCGGCGGCAAACATGCCTGTGACCGACATATGGAGGTTTATCTTCCTTGTCAAGAACTTGCTAACTCTTGGGCAGCTCGTGGCCCAGCCTGTGGAGAAGGTGACGTACGTCAGCCTCATCCAGGCCTTCTACATGCAGTTCACTTGCGTGGTCCTAATGGCCGCGGTGGTTATCTGTTCAGTAGGTAATATAGTGCGGCGCGTTCATGCTAGTCGGGCAACTGCACCTCCAGCCCAGGTGGGTACGGAGGGTGTAGCCAAGAAGAAGAAACAGAGACAAATAAAGGCTGACCGGCCAGCCCAGGTGCCTACGGAAGTTGTATCCGCAAAGGTTGTCCAACCAGCCCAGGTGGCTAAGGATGGTGTAGCCAAGAAGAAGAAAAAGGAGCAACCGAAGGATGACCGGCCACACCAAGTGGCTACGGAGGTTGTACCTATGGAAACGAAGGCTACTCCACCAGCCCCGGTTGTATCCATGGAAACGAAGGCTACTCCACCAGCCCAAGTTGTATCCATGGAAACGAAGGCTACTCCACCAGCCCAGGTTGTATCCATGGAAGAAACAATGGCTGTCCCACCAGCCCAGGTGGCTAAGGATGGTGTAGCCAAGAAGAAGAAGAAAAAGAAGCAACCGAAGGCTAACCGGCCAGACCAAGTGGCTACGGAGGTTGTACCTAAGGAAACGAAGGCTACTCCACCAGCCCAGGTTGTATCCATGGAAGAAACAATGGCTGTCCCACCAGCCCAGGTGGCTAAGGATGGTGTAGCCAAGAAGAAGAAAAAGAAGAAGCAACCGAAGGCTGACCGGCCAGCCCAAGAGGCTACGGAGGTTGTACCTATGGAAACGAAGGCTACTCCACCAGCCCAGGTGGCTAAGGAGGTTGTATCCATGAACGAAACGGACCCACCAGCAGACCCATTCGATTGGCAGCTTGTATCCAAGAAGAGAAAAAAGAAGGCTACCCTACCAGCCGAGGTGTCTAAGAAGGATGTTGGAAAGAAGCAAAAGAAGGCTGCCCAACCAACCTGGCAGGTAGTAAGGAAGGCTGCTCCACAACCCCGGGTCGTTAGGCAGGCTGTAGCCATGGAAGAAACAAAGGCTGCTCCACCATCACCAGCCCAGGTACCGAGTAAGAGTGTAGCTATGCTGGCTGACCCACCAGCCCAGGTGGCTAGCTACGCCCAGATGGCTATGTCGGGTGCAGCAAAGAAACAAACCCCACAACTAGCCCACGAGGTTTGGAAGCCTGCACCCAAGAAGGTGAAGTAGAAGAAGGAGACGGCTGCCACACTACCCAATGTACCACCACATGTCCAGAGAGAAAAAAGATGGACAGAATGGCTGGAGGTGCCACTCAAACAACAAAATCACCTTAGGAGCCACGTTTCATCCATACAGAAGGAATTCAGTGTCAACATTACGTACCCCAATAAAAAGTATATCGTCATAACAGGGGAACGTGAAAAGGTCACTCTCGCCTGTTTCCAAATACAGAGAGTGGTCGACCTATCTAAAGTCACTAATGTGGACCTTGTCTCGCTCTCCTCCAAGGTCAACCACAAGGATCGTCCCTCTAGATTATGGTCATCTGGACATGTACTGGATAGGGTATACGTGGACACAAGTTTGCATGGCAAAATTATTGGTCAGGCAGGAGTCACAGTTGACGCTATAAGAAAGAAATATGGTGTCACCATCCACATCCCTCACAAAACCGAAGAGTATAAGGTTATAGACGTTCTTGGACACCAAGGAGACGTCAAGAGGGCTGTGGATCATATACAGCAGCTCGTTCGACCCAGATCATATCCTCCAACCACTGATACCCGATACAATAACGCACAACGACCAACTAACATCCCCGGATTAAATCTTCAACGCAAATCAAACCATACCCCCACATCAAATCGTACCGCCAACATTAACCGATACAGCAACGTACAACGAGCAGCTAACATCCCTACACCAGCATGATCACGAGGACTGAGGTCTGAGGCTGATTCTGGTGACCCCTGCCACCACTGAGGGTAGCGTTTTTCTCTTTATCATTTACTTATTAATAATATTCTGCTTAACGTATATAGTGTGAAGTATAAACGCAAGTCGACTCTTTCCTCCACATTCTCTTTCTCCCTCCGTTTCTTAAGGTCAATCCATCAAGGGTTCCTTATGGCTCATAATTGTCTTTACTAAACCCAAGTTAACTGCTATAATCTTAGTGTAATATTAGGTCCCATCATTACCTGGTGAACTAAGGTAGTTAGTAAGATTACCTGCCATTACTTCCTTAGTGTAATTACTAGTGTTGGGGGGAGGGGGTTTACCCAGCCCTCATCCACCACTACCAACCACCTCCTCTGCCACACTATCATTACCACCATCATCACCACCACTACCACACTGGTATCACCGTCTCGACCGTCAATACCAATCAACCAACCACTACCACTACCATAACCAGCAACGTCTCTACCACCAACACCTCACCATCGCCACCACCAGGGGTGGAGGGGTGGGGCGAAGGACTGAATTGACAAAATGTAAACAATTGATAAAAACTTAATTAGTGGTTGTCTCTGTTGCTCCCTGGCCCGACCCTGTCTTACCTGTGCCGACACAAACACCCCTGCCAACCGGCCCGACCCTGTTTCGTGTGTGCCAACACCATCGTCCCTGCCCAATGGCAGGACCCTCACCAATCCCTCTCTACTGAGAGACCCAACACACACACACAGACATACATACACAGCTGGATATCTGGGAATGCTACATCGATGTATGTTTACCAATGATCTCACTACATCTAGCATAGAATGCCGTTATGTAGCGCTGACATCGCTACCTCGACCACAGAATGCTATTATGTACCAGTGAGAGAGAGATTAGAAAGTAGAGAGACAGAGAGAGAAATATAGATAAAGGTAAATAGGTCATGATCAGTTCATGGTCCTTGCAGATATTTCACAAGAAATAAGCAGTTTTATACAAAATACTGATACAAATAACCAGTTATAGTGTTGAGAGAGTAAATTGGAAGAAACACACACACACACACACACACAATCATGTATCACTTGTGAGACACCATTAAACTCATCTTCAATACACACTCGATAACCCTGAATTCACTTAATCATGAAAAATAAAGAGATCTACTCTCTTAGTAAGTCAGTCATCACATTGCCCCCGTCACCACTACATCTGTATTTTCACAACGAATTTATGTTCCCAGAGCCATCTTCATCATTCCCTTATCTTTCCTACACTTTCATCTTCACTAATTCCACATCTCCACTACTCCCTCATCTATGCTACATCATCATCTTTACTACAACCTTGACAACATCCTCATCTTTGTCTTGCTCTCATCTTCACTACAACCTCATCCTCACTATACTCTCATCTTCACTACAGCCTCTTCAAGGAGAAGTCAAACTCATCATTGCAGGAAGGATAATATACAAGAAACAGCAAACAAAAGTCATATATTTTCTTGAGATATAGTGAAGATGGTGATGACCAGGCACACACACACACACACACATGACTGATCCTATTATAAGAAAAGTATGGTAATTCTAGCAGATTTAGTTCTAGTAATAGCACAGGTAGCAGAAATGGTAGCAGTAGCAGTGGCAACAAAGGTACCAGAAGTGGCTGACAGCAGAATTAGCAGCACATATCTTCGTCACTGTTGCATCTTTATCCACCAGTGTGACTTACAGTAATCCCTAAAACCATTAACACATTCCAAAACCATTCTTCCCCGTTACACTTGAGCTTTGCTTCACCTAAAGCTAGAACATCCAGGTTCCTTACCTCAAACATACTGCCTATATCTCCTTCTTCTCATCTTGCCTACATCCACACACACTCACACACCTTAACTTGAGCGCTTGAGGAGGATGGTCATGTTGACGGTTCCTTTTTCTGTTACGACAGGAGGTCGTAGGTCATGTTGACTGTGCGTTTCTAGTTGCAACAGATCAAAAAGTCAACTTTCATTCATCCTCATATATCACAACTAGTCGTCATAATGATCTCCTCAAACTGACTCCTGAAGATGGGCAAAGAGCAATCACCTTCACCACCTCCGCCACCACCAACCTACAGACCAAATTTCTGGGTCGTCTCCAACCCACTCTTTCCTTCCGAAAGTTTTAGTTTTCTTCCCTCTTATTGGACTGATTTATTTAATTGTAATTGAGAATGTCGATTATTAAAAGATATTGTTGTGTAGTACTTGTGTGCATCGTGCTGATCGTGACAGGCTTCGGGATCCTCAACAGCGCCCTCCTGAGGAAGGAGGCACAGCTTCTCTCCACCCTGGAGGACAGACACGTCCAGGCGCACACCCTCCACCTCCCTGTCTTCGGACTGGTGCAGGTGCAGGCCTTCACCCCACCGGTGGAGGCGGCGGCAAACATGCCTGTGACCGACATATGGAGGTTTATCTTCCTTGTCAAGAACTTGCTAACTCTTGGGCAGCTCGTGGCCCAGCCTGTGGAGAAGGTGACGTACGTCAGCCTCATCCAGGCCTTCTACATGCAGTTCACTTGCGTGGTCCTAATGGCCGCGGTGGTTATCTGTTCAGTAGGTAATATAGTGCGGCGCGTTCATGCTAGTCGGGCAACTGCACCTCCAGCCCAGGTGGGTACGGAGGGTGTAGCCAAGAAGAAGAAACAGAGACAAATAAAGGCTGACCGGCCAGCCCAGGTGCCTACGGAAGTTGTATCCGCAAATGTTGTCCAACCAGCCCAGGTGGCTAAGGATGGTGTAGCCAAGAAGAAGAAAAAGGAGCAACCGAAGGATGACCGGCCACACCAAGTGGCTACGGAGGTTGTACCTATGGAAACGAAGGCTACTCCACCAGCCCCGGTTGTATCCATGGAAACGAAGGCTACTCCACCAGCCCAGGTTGTATCCATGGAAACGAAGGCTACTCCAACAGCCCAGGTTGTATCCATGGAAGAAACAAAGGCTATCCCACCAGCCCAGGTGGCTAAGGATGGTGTAGCCAAGTAGAAGAAAAAGAAGAAGCAACCGAAGGCTAACCGGCCAGACCAAGTGGCTACGGAGGTTGTACCTAAGGAAACGAAGGCTACTCCACCAGCCCAGGTGGTATCCATGGAAGAAACAATGGCTGTCCCACCAGCCCAGGTGGCTAAGGATGGTGTAGCCAAGAAGAAGAAAAAGAAGAAGCAACCGAAGGCTGACCGGTCAGCCCAAGAGGCTACGGAGGTTGTACCTATGGAAACGAAGGCTACTCCACCAGCCCAGGTGGCTAAGGAGGTTGTATCCATGAACGAAACGGACCCACCAGCAGACCCATTCGATTGGCAGCTTGTATCCAAGAAGAGAAAAAAGAAGGCTACCCTACCAGCCCAGGTGTCTAAGAAGGATGTTGGAAAGAAGCAAAAGAAGGCTGCCCAACCAACCTGGCAGGTAGTGAGGAAGGCTGCTCCACAACCCCGGGTCGTTAGGCAGGCTGTAGCCATGGAAGAAACAAAGGCTGCTCCACCATCACCAGCCCAGGTACCGAGTAAGAGTGTAGCTATGCTGGCTGACCCACCAGCCCAGGTGGCTAGCTACGCCCAGATGGCTATGTCGGGTGCAGCAAAGAAACAAACCCCACAACTAGCCCACGAGGTTTGGAAGCCTGCACCCAAGAAGGTGAAGAAGAAGAAGGAGACGGCTGCCACACTACCCAATGTACCACCACATGTCCAGAGAGAAAAAAGATGGACAGAATGGCTGGAGGTGCCACTCAAACAACAAAATCACCTTAGGAGCCACGTTTCATCCATACAGAAGGAATTCAGTGTCAACATTACGTACCCCAATAAGAAGTATATCGTCATAACAGGGGAACGTGAAAAGGTCACTCTCGCCTGTTTCCAAATACAGAGAGTGGTCGACCTTTCTAAAGTCACTAATGTGGACCTTGTCTCGCTCTCCTCCAAGGTCAACCACAAGGATCGTCCCTCTAGATTATGGTCATCTGGACATGTACTGGATAGGGTATACGTGGACACAAGTTTGCATGGCAAAATTATTGGTCAGGCAGGAGTCACAGTTGACGCTATAAGAAAGGAATATGGTGTCACCATCCACATCCCTCACAAAACCGAAGAGTATAAGGTTATAGACGTTCTTGGACACCAAGGAGACGTCAAGAGGGCTGTGGATCATATACAGCAGCTCGTTCGACCCAGATCATATCCTCCAAACACTGATACCCGATACAATAACGCACAACGACCAACTAACATCCCCGGATTAAATCTTCAACGCAAATCAAACCATACCCCCACATCAAACCGTACCCCCACATCAAATCGTACCGCCAACATTAACCGATACAGCAACGTACAACGAGCAGCTAACATCCCTACACCAGCATGAACACAAGGACTGAGGTCTGAGGCTGATTCTGGTGACCCCTGCCACCACTGAGGGTAGCGTTTTTCTCTTTATCATTTACTTATTCATAATATTCTGCTTAACGTATATAGTGTGAAGTATAAACGCAAGTCGACTCTTTCCTCCACATTCTCTTTCTCCCTCCGTTTCTTAAGGTCAATCCATCAAGGGTTCCTTATGGCTCATAATTGTCTTTACTAAACCCAAGTTAACTGGTATAATCTTAGTGTAATATTAGGTCCCATCATTACCTGGTGAACTAAGGTAGTTAGTGAGATTACCTGCCATTACTTCCTTAGTGTAATTACTAGTGTTGGGGGGAGGGGGTTTACCCAGCCCTCGTCCACCACTACCAACCACTACCTCTGCCACACTATCATTACCACCATCATCACCACCACTACCACATTGGTATCACCGTCTCGACCGTCAATACCAATCAACCAACCACTACCACGACCATAACCAGCAACGTCTCTACCACCAACACCTCACCATCGCCACCACCAGGGGTGGAGGGGTGGGGCGAAGGACTGAATTGACAAAATGTAAACAATTGATAAAAAGATAATTAGTGGTTGTCCATGTTGCTCCCTGGCCCGACCCTGTCTTACTGGTGCCGACACAAACACCCCTGCCAACCGGCCCGACCCTGTTTCGTGTGTGCCAACACTATGGTCCCTGCCAAATGGCACGACCCTCACCAATCCCTCTCTACTGAGAGACCCAACACACACACACACACACACATATATACACAGCTGGATATCTGGGGATGCTACATCGATGTATGTTTACCAATGATCTCACTACATCTAGCATAGAATGCCGTTATGTAGCGTTGACATCGCTACCTCGACCACAGAATGCTATTATGTACCAGTGAGAGAGAGATTAGAAAGTAGAGAGACAGAGAGAGAAATATAGATAAAGGTAAATAGGTCATGATCAGTTCATGGTCCTTGCAGATATTTCACAAGAAATAAGCAGTTTTATACAAAATACTGACACAAATAACCAGTTATAGTGTTGAGAGAGTAAATTGGAAGAAACACACACACACACACACACAATCATGTATCACTTGTGAGACACCATTAAACTCATCTTCACTACACACTCGATAACCCTGAATTCACTTAATCATGAAAAATAAAGAGATCTACTCTCTTAGTAAGTCAGTCATCACATTGCCCCCGTCACCACTACATCTGTATTTTCACAACGAATTTATGATCCCAGAGCCATCTTCATCATTCCCTTATCTTTCCTACACTTTCATCTTCACTAATTCCACATCTCCACTACTCCCTCATCTATGCTACATCATCATCTTTACTACAACCTTGACAACATCCTCATCTTTGTCTTGCTCTCATCTTCACTACAACCTCATCCTCACTATACTCTCATCTTCACTACAGCCTCTTCAAGGAGAAGTCAAACTCATCATTGCAGGAAGGATAATATACAAGAAACAGCAAACAAAAGTCATATATTTTCTTGAGATATAGTGAAGATGGTGATGACCAGGCACACACACACACACACACACATGACTGATCCTATTATAAGAAAAGTATGGTAATTCTAGCAGATTTAGTTCTAGTAATAGCACAGGTAGCAGAAATGGTAGCAGTAGCAGTGGCAACAAAGGTACCAGAAGTGGCTGACAGCAGAATTAGCAGGACATATCTTCGTCACTGTTGCATCTTTATCCACCAGTGTGACTTACAGTAATCCCTAAAACCATTAACACATTCCAAAACCATTCTTCCCCGTTACACTTGAGCTTTGCTTCACCTAAAGCTAGAACATCCAGGTTCCTTACCTCAAACATACTGCCTATATCTCCTTCTTCTCATCTTGCCTACATCCACACACACTCACACACCTTAACTTGAGCGCTTGAGGAGGATGGTCATGTTGACGGTTCCTTTTTCTGTTACGACAGGAGGTCGTAGGTCATGTTGACTGTGCGTTTCTAGTTGCAACAGATCAAAAAGTCAACTTTCATTCATCCTCATATATCACAACTAGTCGTCATAATGATCTCCTCAAACTGACTCCTGAAGATGGGCAAAGAGCAATCACCTTCACCACCTCCGCCACCACCAACCTACAGACCAAATTTCTGGGTCGTCTCCAACCCACTCTTTCCTTCCGAAAGTTTTAGTTTTCTTCCCTCTTATTGGACTGATTTATTTAATTGTAATTGAGAATGTCGATTATTAAAAGATATTGTTGTGTAGTACTTGTGTGCATCGTGCTGATCGTGACAGGCTTCGGGATCCTCAACAGCGCCCTCCTGAGGAAGGAGGCACAGCTTCTCTCCACCCTGGAGGACAGACACGTCCAGGCGCACACCCTCCACCTCCCTGTCTTCGGACTGGTGCAGGTGCAGGCCTTCACCCCACCGGTGGAGGCGGCGGCAAACATGCCTGTGACCGACATATGGAGGTTTATCTTCCTTGTCAAGAACTTGCTAACTCTTGGGCAGCTCGTGGCCCAGCCTGTGGAGAAGGTGACGTACGTCAGCCTCATCCAGGCCTTCTACATGCAGTTCACTTGCGTGGTCCTAATGGCCGCGGTGGTTATCTGTTCAGTAGGTAATATAGTGCGGCGCGTTCATGCTAGTCGGGCAACTGCACCTCCAGCCCAGGTGGGTACGGAGGGTGTAGCCAAGAAGAAGAAACAGAGACAAATAAAGGCTGACCGGCCAGCCCAGGTGCCTACAGAAGTTGTATCCGCAAATGTTGTCCAACCAGCCCAGGTGGCTAAGGATGGTGTAGCCAAGAAGAAGAAAAAGGAGCAACCGAAGGATGACCGGCCACACCAAGTGGCTACGGAGGTTGTACCTATGGAAACGAAGGCTACTCCACCAGCCCCGGTTGTATCCATGGAAACGAAGGCTACTCCACCAGCCCAGGTTGTATCCATGGAAACGAAGGCTACTCCAACAGCCCAGGTTGTATCCATGGAAGAAACAAAGGCTATCCCACCAGCCCAGGTGGCTAAGGATGGTGTAGCCAAGTAGAAGAAAAAGAAGAAGCAACCGAAGGCTAACCGGCCAGACCAAGTGGCTACGGAGGTTGTACCTAAGGAAACGAAGGCTACTCCACCAGCCCAGGTGGTATCCATGGAAGAAACAATGGCTGTCCCACCAGCCCAGGTGGCTAAGGATGGTGTAGCCAAGAAGAAGAAAAAGAAGAAGCAACCGAAGGCTGACCGGCCAGCCCAAGAGGCTACGGAGGTTGTACCTATGGAAACGAAGGCTACTCCACCAGCCCAGGTGGCTAAGGAGGATGTATCCATGAACGAAACGGACCCACCAGCAGACCCATTCGATTGGCAGCTTGTATCCAAGAAGAGAAAAAAGAAGGCTACCCTACCAGGCCAGGTGTCTAAGAAGGATGTTGGAAAGAAGCAAAAGAAGGCTGCCCAACCAACCTGGCAGGTAGTGAGGAAGGCTGCTCCACAACCCCGGGTCGTTAGGCAGGCTGTAGCCATGGAAGAAACAAAGGCTGCTCCACCATCACCAGCCCAGGTACCGAGTAAGAGTGTAGCTATGCTGGCTGACCCACCAGCCCAGGTGGCTAGCTACGCCCAGATGGCTATGTCGGGTGCAGCAAAGAAACAAACCCCACAACTAGCCCACGAGGTTTGGAAGCCTGCACCCAAGAAGGTGAAGTAGAAGAAGGAGACGGCTGCCACACTACCCAATGTACCACCACATGTCCAGAGAGAAAAAAGATGGACAGAATGGCTGGAGGTGCCACTCAAACAACAAAATCACCTTAGGAGCCACGTTTCATCCATACAGAAGGAATTCAGTGTCAACATTACGTACCCCAATAAGAAGTATATCGTCATAACAGGGGAACGTGAAAAGGTCACTCTCGCCTGTTTCCAAATACAGAGAGTGGTCGACCTTTCTAAAGTCACTAATGTGGACCTTGTCTCGCTCTCCTCCAAGGTCAACCACAAGGATCGTCCCTCTAGATTATGGTCATCTGGACATGTACTGGATAGGGTATACGTGGACACAAGTTTGCATGGCAAAATTATTGGTCAGGCAGGAGTCACAGTTGACGCTATAAGAAAGAAATATGGTGTCACCATCCACATCCCTCACAAAACCGAAGAGTATAAGGTTATAGACGTTCTTGGACACCAAGGAGACGTCAAGAGGGCTGTGGATCATATACAGCAGCTCGTTCGACCCAGATCATATCCTCCAACCACTGATACCCGATACAATAACGCACAACGACCAACTAACATCCCCGGATTAAATCTTCAACGCAAATCAAACCATACCCCCACATCAAACCGTACCGCCAACATTAACCGATACAGCAACGTACAACGAGCAGCTAACATCCCTACACCAGCATGATCACGAGGACTGAGGTCTGAGGCTGATTCTGGTGACCCCTGCCACCACTGAGGGTAGCGTTTTTCTCTTTATCATTTACTTATTCATAATATTCTGCTTAACGTATATAGTGTGAAGTATAAACGCAAGTCGACTCTTTCCTCCACATTCTCTTTCTCCCTCCGTTTCTTAAGGTCAATCCATCAAGGGTTCCTTATGGCTCATAATTGTCTTTACTAAACCTAAGTTAACTGGTATAATCTTAGTGTAATATTAGGTCCCATCATTACCTGATGAACTAAGGTAGTTAGTAAGATTACCTGCCATTACTTCCTTAGTGTAATTACTAGTGGTGGGGGGAGGGGGTTTACCCAGCACTCGTCCACCACTACCAACCACCTCCTCTGCCACACTATCATTACCACCATCATCACCACCACTACCACACTGGTATCACCGTCTCGACCGTCAATACCAATCAACCAACCACTACCACGACCATAACCAGCAACGTCTCTACCACCAACACCTCACCATCGCCACCACCAGGGGTGGAGGGGTGGGGCGAAGGACTGAATTGACAAAATGTAAACAACAGATTAAAAGATAATTAGTGGTCGTCCCTGTTGCTCCCTGGCCCGACCCTGTCTTACTGGTGCCGACACAAACACCCCTGCCAACCGGCCCGACCCTGTTTCGTGTGTGCCAACACCTATGGTCCCTGCCAAATGGCAGGACCCTCACCAATCCCTCTCTACTGAGAGACCCAACACACACACACACACATACATACACAGCTGGATATCTGGGGATGCTACTTCGATGTATGTTTACCAATGATCTCACTACATCTAGCATAGAATGCCGTTATGTAGCGTTGACATCGCTACCTCGACCACAGAATGCTATTATGTACCAGTGAGAGAGAGATTAGAAAGTAGAGAGACAGAGAGAGAAATATAGATAAAGGTAAATAGGTCATGATCAGTTCATGGTCCTTGCAGATATTTCACAAGAAATAAGCAGTTTTATACAAAATACTGACACAAATAACCAGTTATAGTGTTGAGAGAGTAAATTGGAACAAACACACACACACACACAATCATGTATCACTTGTGAGACACCATTAAACTCACCTTCACTACACACTCGATAACCCTGAATTCACTTAATCCTGAAAAATAAAGAGATCTACTCTCTTAGTAAGTCAGTCTTTACATTACCCTCGTCTTCACTACATTTGTATTTCCACAACGAATTTATGTTCCCAGAGCCATCTTCAGCATTCCCTTATCTTTCCTACACTCTATATATACGCGTGTCGTACAAGACGACTAATAGGGGAGGGAGCGGGGGGCTGGAAATCCCTGGAAATCTCCTCGTTCCCTCCACCTCCGACACATATATCCTCTTGGTCAATCTTTCCTCACTCATTCTCTCCATGTGCCCAAACCATTTCAAAACACCCTCTTCTGCTCTCTCAACCACACTCTTTTTATTTCCACACATCTCTCTTACCCTTACATTACTTACTCGATCAAACCACCTCACACCACACATTGTCCTCAAACATCTCATTTCCAGCACATCCACCCTCCTTCGCACAACTCTATCCATAGCCCACGCCTCGCAACCATACAACATTGTTGGAAACACTATTCCTTCAAACATACCCATTTTTGCTTTCCTAGATAATGTTCTCGATTTCCACACATTCTTCAAGGCTCTCAGGATTTTCGCCCCCTCCCCCACCCTATGATTCACTTCCGCTTCCATGGTTCCATCCGCTGCCAGATCCACTCCCAGATATCTAAAACACTTTACTTCCTCCAGTATATATATATATATATATATATATATATATATATATATATATATATATATATATATATATATATATAGTTACAAATATGTATGTAAACACGGATTTTGATGCGTACGCAAAAAGTTATCTTGATCTGTACTGCATTAATTTCTTTTAATATTCAGTTTATTTGTACATATCATGAGTTTTAATGATTTCATGTACATTGTTAAGATTACAAACTTAGTTATACATTTTTTCATATTGTTAGCAGCTCTACAGGTGGATGACATTCCAGTGCAGTGTTGTTGAATATCAATTATCTTCATATGAGCTCAAACATATGATAAATAGAAGATAAACTTTAGGCAGCGTATGGTCAGTAAACACGTTAGCTGTCAGGTGGATGGTCATCCTGTTTAGGTCTGTCAACCTTTAGGGTCATAAAGGCTGTCAACGTCAAGTTATAACGATGAAAGTGGTTAAGATTTTCTAATACCATACAGAGTGTGTTTCTTCAGTAGTGAAGAGAGCGGAGGTAGTGAAGGTCTTTCGCAAAATGAAGTGCGGCAAAGTTCCGGGAGAGGATGGGATCGCTGTTGAAGTTCTCAAATAATTGGATGTCAGTGTTGCTAACTGTTTAGTTAAGATCTTTAATATATGCATGGATCATTGTGAGGTGCGTGAAGACCGGTGGTAAGCCTGTATGGACTGTATAAAGGCAAGGTCGATTAATGTTCAGATTACAGAGGTACAAGTTCAAGTGTACTTGGTTAGTTGTATGGGAGGATGGCGACTGAGAAGGTGAAGGAATGTACAAAGCATCAGGCTGGGGAGGAACAATGTGGCTTCCGGAATTTTCTGATGAGTTTTTGATCAAGATACTCTTTAAAGTATTGTTATTGCTGAAGGCAACATTTACATTAAAGGATTTAAGTAACCTTGGAAGCAATATGAAATTATCGCTAAAAAGGAGAACTGAAAAGTTTTTGGTATCAAGGGGAGGTTTGGGTTTAGTTCTATAAAATGATTTCTTTGCCAGCTTAAGGGATTTATCAATGAAAGATCTATGATACTTTAACTTGGATCTAAGAGGATATATCTTCTCAAATTCATCATCAATAAATTCCGGACTGCATATACGTAATGCCCTAATGAACATAGACTGGAATGATGATAATTTAACTTATGTTGAGTAATAATGGATATATGAACATACATTGGTGGGTTTTCTGCATATGCTAAACTTAAACGATTTTATCTCTGTGAATCATGCAATCTAAAAATGATAACGTACAATTATTGTCCACTTCCACAGTAAATTTGATGGGGCGTACTAATTGTTAAGCAAAGGCAGAAATGTTTGTAAATTTTCGTTTGTTGGCCAAACATCTACATACCTAAACCAAATTGTCTTAGAGGGTAAGATGTCCCTCAGTAATTTTGTTTCAAAAATTCTAAGTAAAGCTTACTTAATACTGGTGAAAGAGGGTTATCGCCACAACAAATTTCTGAACATAATATTCTCCATTAAACTGAAATACACAGTCTTTTATACACAATCTTATCAATTCATTAAACACAGAATTTGAAACAGGTAAATCAATATTATCCAAGACATCAATCAAATATTCTAAGAAACTTCGTGGGTATTCAATCCTTATTCACTTTTATGAATACGGATGAAACATCAAAGATAACCAGTTAGAAGTCAGAATCAACATAGATATCATTAAGCTTGTTAACTAAATCTACATTGTTCATGATATTAGAATCTGATACCTTACCCACTAAAGGGCTTAATAAAGAAACTAACCATTTTGACCATTTGTATGTGATGGAGCTTACTGAACTCATTATGGATATTTTTGGAAAGTTTAGCTTATGTGTTTTGATAAGTTCATAGATATATGGCAGTGAAGAAGACAATGAAAATCTTTTGATGAGAGAATCATTTCTTTTCAACAACTTTAGCTTTTTATGAGAATGAGAATTAACTGCGTCTAGGGGATTTCTGCTGAGTTTAGAGTATGTTGTGTCATATAAAAGATCATTCATTTTTGATAAGTAATTAACTTTGTCCATAATCACAACTGTGTTAACCTTATCTGCTTTAGTAGTAATATGTATATCAGTATCTGTTTTAAAATTGTTAATAGCACTGATAAATCTTTTTGGACAACTTGGAGCATCTGGATTCGACATACTGGCATACACTTCACCTTTACAAATGTTTACTTTATCCGAAGATAATTTATTGTACTTTTCCAAATTACAAGATGATCTTGCAATATCAACACAGATAACGTCTTTGTTAGAGCAAACAAAACTTTAAACCATAGCCTGGGAAACTGTGTTAGAGGAAACAATACCATAGTCTAGGTAATTATGTAACTAGGTAACTATGCCTAGGGCACACAAAGACTCCTTGTCCAGTTGTTTACTGGGCAGGTTCATCACAAAGGAACGGTTTGTGTTCTTAGTCCAATCACTGTTTTCAGTGAGATGGTTTAACTTACAGTTCAGTGTCCTTTGAAGCCTATTCCGTTCACTTATTAAAATGTTATAGCAATAGTCCGTATGTTGGACTATTATTATAACAGGTTAAGAAGTGAACGGAATAGTCTTCAAAGGAAAATGAATTGTAAGTTAGACCATCTTTACTTAACAATTTAGTACCTTCCGTTAACTTTACTGTGGAAATGGAAAATAACTGTACGTTTCCATTTTTAAACTGCATGATCCATAGGGATGGAAACAAGTTTAGATTTTAGCATATACAGAAAACCCACCAGTGTATGCTCATATATCCTTTATTACTCATCTCAGCATGACAGAGTTAGATTATCATCATTCCAATCTATGCTCGTTAAGGCATTACGTATATGCAGTCCAGAGTTTATTGATGATGAGTTTGAGAAGATGTATTCTATTGGATCCAAGTCAAAGTATCGTAGATCTTTCATTGATAAATCCTTTAAGTTGGCAAAGAAATCATTTTAGAGTTAAACCTAAACCTCTCCTTGATACCAAGAATCTTTTAGTTCTCTCATTTGGTGATAATTTTACATTGCTTCCGAGGTTACTTAAATCCTTTAATGCAAATGTTGCCTTCAGCAGTAACAGTACTATGAAGAATATCTTGATCAAAAGGCTTGCCAGAAAATTCTGCGGGCTGTGTTTACAGAATACCTTGTGATATTTGTAATATGTTTTATGTTGGGCAGAGTGGCGAGGATCTTTCTGTTAGACTTAAGCAACATTAATAGAGTACAAGAATAGGACAAGAATCAAATGCCTTGTTTAATTACGTTAAAAAAATTGTGATCATTGTACCACGAGACATATCATCGAATCTTCTATTATTAGATACACAAAGAATTGTAACATTAATTTTGTGAAGGTCTCTATAAATTGAATAACTTTGTCGTAGGAAAAATTGGTAAACAGTTCCCTTTCTTGTTCACATACTTGAAATTTGATGACAAAGATGATGCCAGACCTGAACAACACTAACCCGAACACCCAAGAGTTACCAACTTAGCGATTTTGGCGCTAGATCTAGCGCCTAAGTTTCGTATTTAGCGCCTTAGCGTGTTTTCGACGCCCTTTCTTTTATACTAGGTGCCAAATTTAGCGTTATTTTTAGTATATGAGGAAATTCAAACGTTGATTGAATTTAATGTGATTTAGGAAGTTTAATCGAAATCTATCAAAATGATAAGGAAAACAATACAAATATATCTCACGTAATTAATTCTTTATCGAAATGAACATGTTCGAAATCTTTTTTGAACCGGTTCAGTTCGGGTGTATTCCGCGGGCTCCCCTCCTCAACATCGCAGGTTCAGACGTTACTCACCTTTCGCTCTGGAGGGAGAGTTTCACCAGCAGCGGCTGTCTAAGCTTTGCACCATGATGTGTGGGGCAAGTGGTGGGCAGAAACATGAGGAGATTTCGGCTAAGCAAGAAAAGATTGTGCTAATAAACTGCAGAGACGACGACATGCAGCTCTCAAGTAGCGGTTCAGAAGCAGATGATCTGCAATCGACAACAATAAAGGTGAGAGATAGTTTTCAAAAGGTGATTAGTAAGAAGGAAAAGTAGAGGAGGCGAGAGCTAGAGAAGCAAAGTGAAGGAAGTGATAGTGACGAGACCCAGGGAACGACGGGAAGGAAAAAAAAAAAAGATTGAATACGTAGAAGAAAGAAGAATTCAACTGGGAACCGAACGCAGAAGCAGGTTGGACGAATGAATCCTGGTGACAGAACCAATATGACGACCAGCGACCCGGGTGGAGGAAACAGCTCAGGCAGGAGGAGGTTGAGCTCTCCGAGTGACTTTACGCATAACATTCTATGAGCGTTTGCTGTGGTCTGCTAAGCTGGACCGGCAGCATAAAAAGTTTGAATCTTTACTTTAAGAAAGGTCGTAATAATTCCTATCTGACTGTAGCTGGGGATGAAGCAGTAAAGTTACTGACGACGACATGGTTTGAGGAGGTGATATTAACGATACCCTAAGACACAGAACAACACACCAAGGTGATTGTACTCATGTATCCGGTTATAATGGATCCTGATTTCCTTCTTGATGATACACGTTTCGTGTGGGCAGAGCGACATGAAATCCGGGGTGGAAAGAAGGACCAAGTGGCAGCCTTGATGAAGGGAAACGTTCCGGAGAAGATATTTATCTCTGTAATAAGGTACAGCAGAATTGCAAAGTTCATTGAACAGCCTGTTTTGTGTTGCTAGTGCAGTAGAAGGGGGCCATATTGCCTGGAAATGCCGAAGTGAATATCGTTGTTGTTACAGTGAAAAAAAGAGCTATTATTCAATGGGATGTGGAAATAAAGTCAAGTCTGGGCAAGGTGTTGTGCCGTCCTGTTGCAATTGTGGCGGTGCGCATAATGCTGGGTTACTAATCTGCAGTAGCAGACCACAGGTGCGCGGCGCCCGGTGGCTGACAATGGAGGAAGTGCAGCAGCGGGAGAGGGAGGATGGACAAGGAGTTACAGAAAAGAAACGCTACCTTCCACAGTGAGAACGTGTGGCTGAAGAGAATGGAAGCGAATGGCACGCTGAAGGTGACATGAAATGATACACCGAAAACTACTCCAGAAGGTAAGGTAAATATTGACAAACTCAGTGATGTATGTGGTGTTCAACTCCGGCAGGATATTCAGGCCCTTAGGAAAAAAAAGGTAGAGGACAATCGGAATGTAATTGCCGATCTTGGTGAACACAGAAAGGTGGATGCGGGGGGGGGGGGGGGGGGGGGGGGGGAGCCTGAAAGTAATACACTGATAAATACCGACCAACCATCGCCGCTCTGGAGGAGCGGAAATGTGAACATTGGGAAAGAGATTTTCCGCCTGTAGGCTGATAGCCCGGAAGTATTTACATGGTAAGATATCAACCCAAGTGTAAGATGTGATGGAACAATTTGTGAATGAGAGAGTAGGGTTAGTGTCAGGTTTAAATAGGGAAAATGGAAGACCGAAAATTAAGTATCCTTTCATGGAATGTAAATAGCGTACGTACTAGGACCACAGTTGTCCATGCTTATTGGCTGTTGTACAAGATGGATGTTATTGCTCTACAAGAAACGGGCCCAGAGGAGGATGGTAGTTTAATGAATTTGCGTGATTAAAAATGTTTCTGTTCACCAGCTGAAAAAAAGAAATAATACAAGAGGACTGTTAACTTATAGTGGGAAAAATGTGCCAGTTGAATTGGTGTTAGCTAACAAGTAGAATGGGGTTGAAAGTTTGTGTTAAAGGAAGATCTATATCTATTGTTTTAAGTACATCTTTTTTTAACAGTATTTAAGTACATCTTCAAAGTTTGGATATTGAGGAAATGCCAGAGTGTTTATTTACTAATAGCTGTGTCTTGGTGATATTAATGCAAGACATGAAGTGTTGGGTACTGTAGGACCCAGCAATATTAATAGTAGAAGATGGTTACATTTTTGTGGGGAGTTTGATGATGTTAAAATATTGGTTAACGATGAGCCTATATGTGGAGGAAGATTGGAGTAGGCGGCAATCTTCAACACAGGTGAAATGAGGACGAGTGCCGAGATAGTTGGCGATTTGGTCAGTGATCACTTTGCTTTACGAGTCACACTGTACATATCAATAAATACAGAAAATCATGGAGCGTAAAAGGTATTGCTGCTTGTTGGATGACAAAAAAGGAGGAAGTGATCACTACTGTACACGATTGGTAAACAGGTTATGAACCAAGACATGTAGATAGATAGGTATTATTGATTCTGTGCTGATGATCAAAAATTGTAGGAGATATAAAGGATAGATGAATAATGGGAAACATAATGTGTATTTTAAAGACAAGTTAGTACAGGGTTGGAGTAAAATATTAGGAAGGCGCATAAAGACTGTAGTACAAATCCTAATGATAATGAAATTTAGAAAGCGCTGAAAGAGACAACTATAATGTGCACCGAGGTAAAGCAAAAAACAAGAAATAAATATTAGATGAACTTTTTGTGGAGAATTGGTAAACATAAGAGCTTGAGTGACGTCCGGAGGGAAGTAAAAGTACGAGGTGCTAGCAAGCAAGGGCAACATCACGCTCATCCTCAAGCCAGGGCCAATCAACTCATAAATGAGTTGAAGCGACCAGTTTTGCAGTTGGCACCTGTAGTGCAAGGATCATTACAAAGTAAAATTAGGTTTAGGAGAGAACTAGTACTGAGTCAGCGTACGCTGGAAGGTGATACATGTGTCCCAGTAACGAGAGGCGAATTATTGTATGCGATTAAGAATGGGAAATCTACTGCACCATTTCAGAAAAGAGAGAGACATGGAGTTGGGAACTCCACAGAAAGGTGTCCTTTGCCCTACTCTTATTAACATACTGATGAATATAACTTCTCAGCATGAATTTCCCGGAGATATCCAGGTCATGATATACACTGATGATATCCTGTTACAATGTACAGTTATGGGTAACATGCAACACGTTAGACACTTTGAGCATACTTTGCTGTAGAATGGTTATTGTAATTTATGGTGAGAAAACTAAGTATCAGGTTAAGAATTTGGAACATAGGGATTTATTCTTGAATGGAATAAAGTTAGAAAAAGTTGACCTTGGTATAAACATGAGTACATAGGCTGCAGTAGAGTACGGGAGATACAGTATCTGGAGACTGAATGCAAAGGGCGTTTAAGACCGCTCAGAGCTTTAGCGTGGGGTGGAAATGGCGTTGGCATCTCAGTTTTAAGGATGGTGTACATCAGCACAGTACGATCAGTTACTGATTATGCAGCACCTATTCTCATTACGTACAGTAAGAGGGATATTCACAAACTTGAAGTCATACAAAATGAGCCCCTGGGAATAGTATTAGGTCGTCAAGGAAACACGAGTACAGGTCATGAGAATGGAATGAACTTGACCAAATATTGAACATAGGTTAAAGGAACTTGCTGTAGCTGCTGCTCTCGGATCCATTAGGAGAAATGCAGATGATAGACTGTCTCGTGCAGTGATGTATCTGAGTGACAGAAGAAATCTTAGTAATGTTTCCAAGTATACAAGGACTTTGTATGATGCTATGAGGGAGTTGATAAACATTGTGTTTCCTTGCCAACTCACATAAAGTTTAGACTATGGCCAGAAGGATGCATAGCAGTAGATGTCTCTGCTTGAGTGGAGAAAAGGTGATTGCCATCCCAGTCACTTTTGAAATGTTTTTTTAGGAGAAAATATTTAGCTTCCCCGGACGTAATTATGCTCAAATTACAGAGGTATAAGTTTGTTGAGTATTCCTGGTAAATTATATGGGAGGATATTGATTGAGAGGGTGAAGGCATGTACAGAGCATCAGATTGGGGAAGAGCAGTGTGGTTTCAGAAGTGGTAGAGGATGTGTGGATCAGGTGTTTGCTTTGAAGAATGTATGTGAGAAATACTTAGAAAAGCAAATGGATTTGCATGTAGCATTTATGGATCTGGAGAAGGCATATGATAGAGTTGATAGAGATGCTCTGTGGAAGGTATTAAGAATATATGGTGTAGGAGGCAAGTTGTTAGAAGCAGTGAAAAGTTTTTATCAAGGATGTAAGGCATGTGTAAGTGTAGGAAGAGAGGAAAGTGATTGGTTCTCAGTGAATGTAGGTTTGCGGCAGGGGTGTGTGATGTCTCCATGGTTGTTTAATTTGTTTATGGATAGGGTTGTTAGGGAGGTGAATGCAAGAGTTTTGGAAAGAGGGGCAAGTATGAAGTCTGTTGGGGATGAGAGAGCTTGGGAAGTGAGTCAGTTGTTGTTCGCTGATGATACAGCGCTGGTGGCTGATTCATGTGAGAAACTGCAGAAGCTGATGACTGAGTTTGGTAAAGTGTGTGAAAGAAGAAAGTTAAGAGTAAATGTGAATAAGAGCAAGGTTATTAAGTACAGTAGGGTTGAGGGTCAAGTCAATTGGGAGGTGAGTTTGAATGGAGAAAAACTGGAGGAAGTGAAGTGTTTTAGATATCTGGGAGTGGATCTGGCAGCGGATGGAACCATGGAAGCGGAAGTGGATCATAGGGTGGGGGAGGGGGCGAAAATTCTGGGAGCCTTGAAGAATGTGTGGAAGTCGAGAACATTATCTCGGAAAGCAAAAATGGGTATGTTTGAAGGAATAGTGGTTCCAACAATGTTGTATGGTTGCGAGACGTGGGCTATGGATAGAGTTGTGCGCAGGAGGATGGATGTGCTGGAAATGAGATGTTTGAGGACAATATGTGGTGTGAGGTGGTTTGATCGAGTAAGTAACGTAAGGGTAAGAGAGATGTGTGGAAATAAAAAGAGCGTGGTTGAGAGAGCAGAAGAGGGTGTTTTGAAATGGTTCGGGCACATGGAGAGAATGAGTGAGGAAAGATTGACCAAGGGAATATATGTGTCGGAGGTGGAGGGAACGAGGAGAAGAGGGAGACCAAGTTGGAGGTGGAAAGATGGAGTGAAAAAGATTTTGTGTGATCGGGGCCTGAACATGCAGGAGGGTGAAAGGAGGGCAAGGAATAGAGTGAATTGGAGCGATGTGGTATATTGGGGTTGACGTGCTGTCAGTGGATTGAATCAAGGCATGTGAGGCGTCTGGGGTAAACCATGGAAAGCTGTGTAGGTATGTATATTTGCGTGTGTGGACGTATGTATATACATGTGTATGGGGGTGGGTTGGGCCATTTCTTTCGTCTGTTTCCTTGCGCTACCTCGCAAACGCGGGAGACAGCGACAAAGCAAAAAAAAAAAAAAAAAAATACTGATGGAACATAATGGCCGAGCGGGATGCGGTGTTTTTATTAGGGAATTTTTTAGTAATGAATGTTTGGAAGATGAAACAATTAGTAAAACGATTAGTGATAACACCTCATCCACTCTGGCTGAGTTACATGCAGTTTGTGAGCGTCTTCAGATTGCTATAGAGAAATGTGAAGATACGTATTTCTTTGTGGACAGTAAAAGTGCACTGAAGGCCTTGCAGAGTAAGCAGCCATGTGACGACCATATTGTTGACAGTTGTAAACATCTGGTTATAGTACTACGTGAGATGAAATGTGATGTACAGTTTATATGGATCCCATCACATGTAGGGAGTCATTATAATGAAGTGGCTGATGGGTTGGCCAGAAAAGCCACAGAAAAGATGTAAATAAATATTATTAGATATAAGAGTATTTGAGTATTTTGAGTATTTCTTTTTTTTAATTTTCCAAAAGAAGGCACGGAGAAGGGGGCCAGGTGAGGATATTCCCTCAAAGGCCCAATCCTCTGTTCTTAACGCTACCTCGCTAATGCGGGAAATGGCAAATAGTATAAAAAAAGAGTAGAGGAATGGTAAAGAATGAAATGAAAAGAATAAGAGAAAAATGGGACAAGGTAAGTATAGGTGTAATTGCTGAACATAATATGACTTTAAACATTATTGTATGTGTTAAACAGCACCAATGTAGCTTATGAGGCAAACCTTACATGTGTGAATAATGTGTTAATGAGACTATATTGGCAGTTAAGTGGAGGGACTGATCGACCCTGTCAACTTTGCCAGATGAGGGATGGGCATACATTAGAACATTATGTATTACGTTGTATAAAAAAAAAGTTCAGCCACACAGAAACAATGAAACTAGTAATTTAAGAGAACAAGTTTGATGATTAGTTATGGTATGATTAAAAATTTTTACACCAAGGATGTAACATCCTTGCAATGAGTTCTTGCACTGTCAACGTCTTCACAAAAGCTATGATTGTAAATATTTTTCTTGTAAATCCCACAAAGGGGATGACGAAGATCAGGGGGGGGGGGGGTAGTATACTAACCCATCCCTTTGATGTGAATGTCAATGAATATTTCAATTCAGTTTCAGTCTCCCTCCTGAAGTCCCCCATGCAATTTAGGTTTTCAGTCGGACTCTCGGTGGTGACAGAACTATTGCTGGTTATGTGTGTGTGTGTGTGTGTGTGTGTGTGTGTGTGTACAGGCCATTACACTGAACGAACACAACAATGAGTAAAAAATATGCTCAACATTCTAGAGCAGAGTGGTTGAAAGGCACAGCAAAACAGCGAAACACAAAACAGCTGAAGAACGATTCACTAACCAGAGACAAACCACAATGCAGTATGAAAAAGTCAGTCATGACGCACGGAAGACCGAAGGAAATGTATTACTATTCATTGCAGAACATTGTTCATCACGTGTTGTTCATCATCTCAGATATTCATTACGTGTTCATCTAAGGTGTTCATTACGTGTTGTTCATCATCTCAGCTGTTCATTACGGTGAGCTGTGCAAAGCACGATTTGCAGACAGTAAAGGATGCAAGAATTTCAAGTTAAAGATGTCGAAGTGTCGTACTGTTGTGTACAATGTGATTGTCCCGCATTTTAACAGACTTCCAATGTGATGTAGACAATCAGAAGTTTAGCCTCTTAATTGATGAGAGTAACGGTGACGACACTATTGGGTATTGCTATCCAGTTCTATTGTGAAAGTATGAAGATTGTAGCGACTTTCTTGGACCTTGTTGAGCTGACTGACTGTAATGATAATGGGATATGCGATGCCATCAAGAAGTCCCTGAAAAATAATGGGTTGGGGTTACAAAACCTTGTTGCAATTGGCACCGACAATGCTTCTGTGATGGCAGGTGTTAACAGTGAAGTGTATGTTAAACTCAGGTTAGAGGTCCCTCATCTGATCCTGATCAGGTGTGTGTTGTGTGTGTGTCATTCTCTACAGCTAATTGTGTCTCATGCTGCAGCAGAGTGTCTCCCTAGGAACCTGGATTTTATGATTAGAGAGACCTAGAACCAATCATAATTGGTTCTCCCACTCTGCCGTTCGCCAAGCAAAGTACAAAGAGGTCTTTCCTTTGATCAATGATGGTCAAGCCTCATCGAAATTAATACAGCTAAGCCAGACTCGATGTCTGTCAATTGAATCAGCACTTGTCACAATACTGCAGCAGTAGGTTGAACTTAAGACTCACTTCGAAATGGCAAGAAATGGTGAAAGGTGTTACACAGCTCATATTCTCTATGACAGGTTTTGTGACGAAAAACTATGCCTTCCTTATATTCCTGAAGCATATCCTTTGAGAAGTACAACGTGTAGATGAAAAATTTGAAGCGGAGGTACAGGATCCAAACTAACTGCTAAGTAATCTTATTCAACTTATTGATTCCATAAATTCTAAGGTCCTCATCCCAGGCAGAAAACTAAAGGAATTAGATTCAGAAGAGAACTACTTTAGAACCACATCCGTTCTTGGGGTACGAGTTGGAAAAGATGACAGTGTAAGTTTTCTGATGAAAAGGATATTCGAGGAAGATGCAGACAGTTTGTAGTGGAGTTGGTAAAACAGCTTCGTCAACGTTTGCCTCATGTCACTGAGTGTAGGTGAATGCAAAGATAACGATAACTTCCTGTTTGAAGTTATACCGCGAATTTAAAATGTCATCAATGACGAAGCTGGATATTCGTCTATAGACGAAATTAAGTACAGCCTCATCAAAGAAATCGCTTCAGGAGAGCCCACCATGTTCCTGCTACCGAGTGTAGCGCAGCACTGGACCTTAAGTAGCCCCTGGATGGGGGTATCCTTGGGATAAGTCCCCGGGATCCCCCTTGTGGGTATCTCAGCAATGGGCAAACGATTTTTAAAAAACCTTCCAGTTAACTTAGCGATGCCTCACATTATGCTTCTCTACTCCGGAATGACGTTCTTTGGGGAAGTAGGCATATCTGAATCTATTTCTCAACAGTAGAAGATATATTAAATGGACAGGATGACATTTTAACAACCTGCTCGTGGAACCTGTGATAACCATCTGCTTTCCCTATCTCACTCTGGTGTTGGGTACGATAACTCCACAGGCACGCCGGCAACATGACGGCATGAATCAGCTGGACATGGAGTGTATGACGTTATGACTATAAATAACATTGGTAATTTAAGTAACATCGATAATTTATTTATGATAACGGCTTTACTGAAGGAACACATGTAGAACAGGATGAGACATAGCACCACTCATGATAACTGAATGAGAATTTTATATATTGCTTGATTGTGGCGATGTCGGTAACGTAGATTAGATTATAAGAATATTCTAAGAAATTACTTATCATAGGTTGAGAGTTTGTGTCAAGAGTGTCTATAGAACTTGTTAGTTCATCTTAGACATAAACTTCACAAACTCTGTTGGATTTACGCTTTTGCTGTGAAAGTTTCGAATCTACATAAAAACCAATGCCTTTACAGAAGTACAAATTTGAAGACGTACAAACTTACAGTTCATAAGGAAAACGCTAAAACTTAGTCTGTATATATATATATATATATATATATATATATATATATATATATATATATATATATATATATATTCCTATGAGTCCACGGGGAAAATGAAACATGAAAAGTTCCCAAGTGCACTTTTGTGTAATAATCACATCATCAGGGGAGACACAAGAGAGAAATATAACAGTCAGTTGATATACATCGAAGAGACGAAGCTAGGACGCCATTCGGGAAACAAGTATATATATATATATATATATATATATATATATATATATATATATATATATATATATATATATATATATATATATATTTATTTATTTAATTATACTTTGTCGCTGTCTCCCGCGTTTGCGAGGTAGCGCAAGGAAACAGACGAAAGAAATGGCCCCCCCCCCATACACATGTATATACATACGTCCACACACGCAAATATACATACCTACACAGCTTTCCATGGTTTACCCCAGACGCTTCACATGCCCTGCTTCAATCCACTGACAGCACGTCAACCCCGGTATACCACATCGCTCCAATTCACTCTAT